>NC_056725.1:1811477840-1811577840 GCF_019279795.1 Protopterus annectens | reverse complement strand
GTTTTTGTTGGTTGTTGCAGCTACAGGGAGTGCATCAGTGTGACTGCCTTGCAAGACCTTCTGCATAATCTTCTGGTAATGGTGAGTGCGCCCTGAGGAACATGTGGCTCACTAATGCACTTGCGGGATTATCCTGGACCCTACTTTGTTACTACAAAGATTACCTGTTTGGACTGCCAATGGGGCCTGTTCTGTTATATAGATGTCTGGAATTATATGGCTATAGACTTCTGCTTGCAGATAGGGACTGAATGGTCATAAGATGCAGGTCTCGCACTGGCTGAATTAGCTCAGCAGGAAACGAGGAGGAGGTTGCTGAAACTCCACCGAATGGCTTCAGCAAATTTCCATCTAAGTATGGATTTGTTGAAAGATGTACATTCTTGTTTCATTCTGGGGCATATTTGACATATACCGAATAGTACTATTTAATTATTGCTGGAACATACCTGCTCATTGCTATGGTTATATAGGTTTTAGCTGCACTTGAATCATTACTTACTGTAAACACATGCTGCCATTATTTGCAGAATACTGAAGATGTATGTTTAATTTTAGGAATGTTTGTATATGCTGTGCGGTGAGTTCAGTGATCTCTATTGATGCCCTGTGCTGTGGCTGTATAGGCAGGGAACTAAGGGAGCACTACAAGCATGTTGTTCTAACCTTAAATACAGCCCAATAGATATGCAAACATAGTTTGGATATTGTACTGTCAAGGTATATCTACAAAGTTTGCTCTGTATTGTCAGTTCAGAAGACCTTAAGATGGGACCTTCCTGTGATGTTGGTTTAAAGGCAGGATGCTGGAGGGTGGAGGTTTGCTTAGCCTGATGCAGGTACTGTTTTTAGTGCCTCTGTAAGTCTGTATGTCCATTTAACACATGTATCAAGTGTTTGACTTGTGCATGTTTATTAGCAGAGGCTACTCCTCTCACTTTGACTTGCGGATCTGCCCTTACAAACATAAATCCAGACCAAGATGCAATACGATAACATAATTTATTAACACAAAAGAGTAGGTGTTTTTGTCTCTACACTCCATGTTCATGGGTCTATTTCTGATGTAAGCTGCTGTCTTTATGTGGGGATGTCTACCTGTAGCACTAAATGTCATGTATATCAGGGAAGAGAATCTGGTGTTAAGGACCACCTACAGGATATGCCCACAGTGGTACATAAGAAAAGTAAGTAATATACAATATTACACTATCATATATATACAGAATATGGTATGTGCTATAGTTTAACCCTTACATGAGTATGTCATTCTTTATCTAACACAGTTCATTGGAGGAGACCAGTAGTCCAAGTTATCAGATAACTTGGCTCCCTGAGGCAGTCTACAGGGAATTCTTGTAACTAGGGAATTTGTGGCCCACTTCGCTGGCCACAGGTGAACATGGCAGTAGTACACTTGTGAACATCTTACTGCAATGCCCACTACCTGATTTGTGTCATCAGCTGTCTGTCTGTAAAGTTCCCCATACATGTATGCAGTGGCTATGCAATGCTGTTATCATCTATATGTGTGTGTGTGTGTGTGTGTGTGTGTGTGTGTGTGTGTGTGTGTGTGTGTGTGTGTGTGAGTGGGGGAGGGCTGACTGGCAGTGCATCCAGTGGGTGCCCATTGTGTTTCTGATGTGCTATGTACGGTACTGTTGTTGTGCTCATGTACACATTGTTTGCTATGCCAGCTGTTCTGTGACTGAAGGTAGTGTTGGAGGCAGTTTCCTTTCAGTGCAACTAAGCTGTGCTCATACACCATAGCATGGTACACGCCTGCGTGTACACTTCTCATGCTAGCCCTACTGTGCTGTCAAGAGCTGCATAACAGGTGACCACCAGTGGCATGAAGCATTGCTTTTGCTATGTCCATATCATGTACGTGGCACATGCTATTAAATCTTATTCTGGCAGGACAGTAATGCTTTTTGTAGGGTTATCAGCATACACCCATGTGTCATCCCTTTGTGGATGTGCCATGACATAAATATGACTTGCACACGGCATTGTTTGTGGCTACAACACACTTACATAAGTATGATTTGCTTGTCTGCTAATGTCATTGTGCATTTGGAAACTTGTCCACATAATGCCACACAAGTTATGTGCACAGTGGACACGTGAACATGTTTCTACAGGCCCACATTTTTAATTTGTCATATGGAAGCATGGTTAGGGTCTTGATTCCCTCCTTCTGTGTTGCTTCCCATCCTGCTTTACTGACGCATCCTCCTTATACTACTTCCAGTCCTGAATCCATCACCATTCCATGTATTTCTACAATAACTGTCTCACTCTCCAATGCTTGTTGGCCTTCTCCTGTACATTTGCTTTATGCTTGCTTCCCTTGCTGTTGGGTTACCTATTCCCTATTTTACTATGACTTCTTTACCCATTCCTGCTCAACATGCAAAATGGGAACTGTCCTCAATGAAATATAATGCCCTTCTTTTCCTTCCCTATTCTGATAGGTGCTCCTTGAGCATTCCTCCATGACATCCCATTTGTATTTATCTCCGCTTGTTACCCTCACCTCTTTTTTCTTTTCTGTCTATCCCCTTCTGGTGTTGGTTATGGATTGCACTGTGTGTTTCCTCCACCTTTGTCTGGTCACACCATCATATATTTTATTCAATGATATTTATTTCTCTGTGTTGACTAGTGGCCTTATTGGGCTATATGCTGCCACTGGTCCTTTGCTTATTTTATTGTTTAAGCATAGATGCACTTCTCCATGAGTGTCCTTGCTGTGGTGTGGGATCTATTTGTGTATGTGTTTGTCTGTTGCCATTGTTATCCTATATTTACTTGTGTGATATATGTTGCTGCAGATTGGTGCTGTGATTACATTTGTTTTTGACATTATAAAGACTCTTTTATTCAGGTCAGCTTGCAGAAACTTCAATCGTGGTTTTTTTCATATATTCCTATGGTTTTGCAATACAACATTGAGTTGCTTCCATATTGAAGGCATCCGCAATACTTCACAGGTGTTTTGGAATCTAGCCCAAAATGTTGCAATATCGTTGTTTCTTTTTTTGGTAAACATTGTAACATCTCTTTAATTCTAGACTCATTTTTCCAGTACTAAATCTGAATGTCTGTATATCTTTGCAAACTTGCAGTGAATAACTTTTTCACTTCCTTTCTCCAGCTTTTTCAATCTTGCCGTTTGTACCATTCATACCTGTGTAGACTACCCCATCAAAAAAATGTTCTTATTTTATACTTAGATAGATGCATGGATGGAAATGCATATGAAAATGGCTGAAATCAAGAACCCTTGGTACAAGAATCACTATCCTGCAACTGACACCTCTAAAATAATTATTCTTGTGCCCCAACCTCCTATCACTACTTAACAAGACCTTAAGTTCTTTATTATGACTAATGTTGTCTTGCAGTTGGCCATCACTCTGTGTCCTCCTAGTAACACAATTAGTAGCCCTGCTACTGTCATTATCACCCCTCCAGCTCTGAAAAGCAACATCTTATTTCTTTCCATCTTACACTAAGTATTGGGCAAGGATCATAGATAGGTGCACAGTTCATACTCTACGAAATGCACAGAAAACACTCAGACCTGATTCGTAAAAAACAAAACAACAACAAAAAAAAAAAACAGTGCACTGGGACTGGATCATATCCCTACTACAACTTACCATACTTTTGAAATTCTTTGGTCAAGAATTGGGACATTGGGGGCAAAGCCAAACATAATTTTGGATAAAGGTCCAGAATCAAGGATAATTTTTAATTATTACTCTAATATACCGCGGTGGTGGTGCTGTGGTAGCATTGCCGCCTCACAGTATGACGTTGTCCTGTTCAATTCTCAGCTAGAATGTCTTCTGTGTGGAGACATGCATGAATGGGCGTACCTTCGTTGAAGGTTGTGCGTCAGAGCTGGCAACTCGGCACATAAAAATCTACTGCCAATCATTAGGGGACCGGAGTTCTGCTGTGGCGACCCCTAACCAGGAAAAGCCGAAAGACACAACAACAACTTAGAAAGTTAATACAGCAGAACATTTTGCATCAATATGCATTTTCTAAAGAATAGGAAGTCTGAAACTCTAGTGTCTGTTATTATCTACTGACTGTAATTTTCCAAGAAAATATGAAATACATACTGTCTATCTACTCTGAGGGTCAAGTCAGAAATGTCAGAAGTCAGCATTGCTTTAAGCAAACAGATAACTTTTATTACAAACAACATGGCATTTTAGCATAAACAATGTTAACATTTCAGCATCTCCCACCCAACAGACCACTGCTCGGAATTAACAGTGCATTATGGTACAGGTTACTTTTTAAGAGGGCTATGGCCTACACATCAACCTTTAAAGGGCAATGACACTATATACATATATACAATGTCTGCAAGCAGTTTAGCAGCTTTAATAACTTATAATTACATCTCCCCTCACATGAAAATTCACATTTTTTGAAATTACAGAGTATATAAAGGTACTTATTTGCATCGTATATTTAACACTTTGGAGTGAACCTTTGGAAGAGTAGTAGAAAAACAACTCAGCAAAATTGGAAACATTTTACAAAATCCACTTTCATTATTACTTACTGTCCCAATGACTCAAGTGTCCTTCCATTGATGGAGAGAAGAAATTTTGGGATTTACCAGCATGGCCTCTTATTTTCATTTTCTTTTGTTTGAAAAGTGGTTAATGCTGTTATGAAGTTTGTTAATATATTATATTCCTGTTCAGAAGTTGTTAAATGCATTTGTCGTAAAGTGTTTGTATAAATATTTATAAACACCACACAGTATGTAATAAAATATTCCCAGGAATGAATCTTGTACCTTAGAGATGTTGGAACACAGTTGATACTTGTTCATAGGTTCATAGGTTGGTACTAGGCTATCGGCCCTAGGGCCTATGCAAGCCTAGCCATAACAATTCCCTGGATATTTCTTCCCACAATATTTACTTCTCTGGACCCCTGTCTAGCAGGGCGACTGACATGATCCCTGGGGTGAATTTCCTATCTCCCATCCAATCATCAAGGTTTCTTTTGAAGAGGGCCAATGAGGCACTCTGCTTGACATGTATGGGCAGTCTATTCCAGAGTATGGGAAGTCTCTGGGTCAGGAACCTATCCCTCCAGCATGTTTTGTTCATTGTGATGACAAGGTTTAGCGTGTGGCCCTGAGGGATTGGGATTTCTTTAAGTGGAGCATGTCCAACAGCTCAGGGTTTAACATGGCCTTGTATGTTAAGCAGAGATTGCCTCTGAGTAGACAATATGCCACAGAGTATAGCTGGAGTTTTTTTAGACGGTCAGCATATGGCATCTGCTTTAGGCCTGTGATTCCTTTAGTGAGGTATTTCTGTGGCCTTTCCAGCTGTTGCAGATGTCTTGTGAGGTCTTGTGAGGGATGTGCAAAACTCTCCCACCCTGAGAAACACAATGACTATTTGGATTGAAGCTGGAATTTTCAGAAGCTGCACTAGAAAACTTTGAGACATTTGGTTATGAGATGTATTAGAAATGTTACTGTCAGAAGGCAAAACAGTGTCAACTGAATCTGAAAAAGGAGCAGTCAGACTCAGTTGCATTGGTTGAATGGTACACAGTCTGTAACTACGGTTAAGTCAAACTTCCACCCTTGTCTGAAATATTTGGTTGAGGTAACTCTGTCGTTGATTCAGAAATGGGTTTGCCAGACATCAGCCTGGTTATTATCAGCTTGAATTTGTTTGGCTGGTTGCCTGGAACACTGGATTCAGGTAGATGCTCTTCAGAAAGTAGCTGGATATGTTATCTATTATGCTGAACTATGGTACCATTTCTAGTTTGCACCATATAGGAATGTGGTTCAGTGGTTTTCTACATATTTATAGCTGTAGTGTCCCACTTTTCTCCCCCTTCATCTTTAAGTGGACAGCGTGACCTGTTTACAGGACAAGTGGTGGTTTTACAGAATGATGTCACTCATAAAACCACTTATCATTATGTTAATCCTCAGTGATTTACCAGAAAATCAAAACATTTGTGAGGGACAGGGTAAAAATATAAAGCAATATCAGAGACAATTCTGATGATCAAATGAATGGGGACATTGTACCAAACAGTCTATAAATTCCCCTTATAAAGTTTGTTGAGTCTGGAGTATGCAGAGATGGTAAGGACCATGAGATACTTGGGGTTAACTGAATAGCTGAAAACTCAAACATCATAACTGGTGACTTTCATGTTGGCAGCCAGGGGTAACATTTCCTTAGTTAAAGGACTGGTGAGCAGGGTTTGCAGAGCCTTAAAAGATTATAAACTGGTTTATTACAGAACATTAGTAAGATAATGGCAACATTTTTAGACACTGATATTGTATTGTCCACTTGGTTTTGGACTTTTCAGCTGCCTAGATAAGTAACTAATACAAGGAAATTTAGAATTTTTGCAAGGAAGCGTTTGTATAAATATTTCTATACACCACACAGTATGTAATAAAATATTCCCAGGAATGAATCTTGTACCCTAGAGATGCTGAGAGAATTATTACTGAACCTGGGAACATATTTTAGTCATATTCTCAACTGGAAGCTTTTAAAGGAGACTTGAGTGGGTATTTGGTAGAGTGATGCTGCTTACACAACATTTACTTTTGTTTGGATTTGATAGATAAATTTATTCTACCAGAAACAAATAGGTTGTGTTAAATACTGAGTTAATCAGTTACTATAATGTTGGGTTGGGACGGTGGCCTTATGGTTAAGGTGTTTACCTTACAAACACAAGGTACAGAGTGTGAGTCTCACAAAGGATAATTGGCTAGGCTTAAAATTGCTCACAAGGGCAATAAGCTTAGTACTACTCTATGAATGTGGAAACAAATGGTCCACCTTAGCCGAGGATGTAGTACAACTGGTGGATGAATTACATCACAGAGAAGACTGTATTGTAAAGACAGTACCACTGAATAACTATATAAATAAATGGGTGCCTTGGGTAATGTAGAAAGACACAATAAATGAGCACATTGAGTTGAGGGTTGGATTTTAAGGGCATGGCTTGCTGTAAATAACTGTATCACATTGTTATTTGGTCAAATCATGTCCTTCCATTGATGGAGAGAAGAAATTTTAGGATTTACCAACATGGCCTCTTATTTTCATTTTCTTTGTTTTGTTTGAAAAGTGGTTAATGCTGTTATGAAGTTTGTTAATATATTATATTCCTGTTCAAAAGTTGTTAAATTTATTTGTCATAAATATATAGTTCATTCATGTTTTATAGCAGACAGAAAATGAACATATTTTGAGTTCTGAGTATTTGCATGCTAGTTATTATGTGTCCATTATAAAGGCACTGATTAAAGGAACACATTCTTAAGCCTTTAGAAAGGCAATATATGTCTGTTGGTAATACATTATGATGATATCAGAGATTTAAAAATTTTCTACAAAAGTGAATTTAATACTTTATACTGATTTGCTTAAGAGCATCAATAAGGATGTGTCTGACAAAGAAACGATGCCCAGTCATGCATGAAAACCTGTTACTAATTGACACACACATGCAAATATTGTCTTACAGAAGGCCTCTTATACCTGTGAATCCTTCCGTCCATTATTACCACTCCCCAACCTTTCCTTAATATTCTATGTTTAAATATAGCCTTTCTTGTTAAACTGAGAGTATTTGAAATTTTTTAAATGGTTTCTCTTAATTTATATTTCCATTTCTTCACAAAATCAAATTCATACTTTTTATACCAAAACTTTAAGTCAGACGTTAAAAGCCTTACATATTTTTCATCAATTTGCCAGCCCAAAGAACATACAGCATTTCAGAAATGTTTTAATATTTACCCAGTTAACTGGAACTTCTCGCCCAGCATTACCATTATTAATTTCCACTCACATCTCTTCTTTTTTAAACACCTTTACTGAATTATCACTTATAGACCTGTGGTGGTGGTGCTGCGGTAGCACTGTTCGAATCCCAGCTAGACCGTCTTCTGTGTGGAGACATGCGTGAATGGGTGTACCTTCGTTGAAGGTTGTGCATCAGGGCTGGTAACTCGGCATGTAAAAATCAACTACCAATCATTAGCGGACCAGAGTTCCGCTGTGGTGACCCCTAACTGGGAAAATCCGAAAGACACAACAACAACAACTGAATTATCACTTATGACATATGCAAACTTACATTTATATAAAAGTAATTATATTAACAAGTTCACATTTACAAATACTGCACATCACATATATTGTTATATACTATATAATCAAAACAACATTACCTGGTTCAGTTCCTGCCTTCTGTTAAACCTCACTCTTCCTCCAAAACATTTTTTCTGCATGTATTGTCCCCACACTTCCATTTTTTTCTATGTAATTTACTCCTACCCTTTTCTAAATATCCTACTTCCTCTTCTGTTATCTCTGTTACAATACTCATTACTCCAAGTATAGTTGGTTTAGACTTTGGTTTTCATTTTCTAGTAATTGCTTGTTTTGGCAGCCACCAGAATTAAACGTAACAAGGCCTTAATATTTGTATGCGATTCAGATCCTGTATCACAGCTCAAAAAATTTCCTGAGTTACACTGATTTGCTCACCCAGTATTCCTGACAGAGTACTCTGCAGGGATTTTTTAAAGACTGCCAGCTCATTATATTTCAAGCACATATTTTCCCAGGTACCACTTTCTTCTACATTACACCTCCAACATTTGCCATCTACCTGAGGAAAAATTCTCTGGAGTCTGCCTGGAGTATAAAAGTATCTATACAAACACTTCCAGGCAAAAATTCTAAATCTTCTATATTTTGTTGCATATTTGGAAGCCATACATATGCCCTCTCCTTGTTTCTTTGTGAAATGCTTATCTAATCTCTCTTCCTAATATTTTCTAACCTCCCCTGATTGAGTCTTACAGTTATTGCGTAATATTTTATAGGCCCTACTAATTATCTTTTTTATAAGAGCAGCTTCTATTCTAGATTCAGCTAAAAACTCAGCCAGTGTAGGTCTTTCATTTAGGATTCCCCTATCCATTTCTCTTTGTCTATACTCTGATATCAATTCCTGATAGTGAAGGCAATCACTCATCTGCAATCCAAATGTCTTCTTGATCTCTTCCTATTCTATTACCTTTCCCTCACTAATTATGTGTTCCCAATACCATGGTTCCTTTCTCAACTTTCTCCAGTAAATTCCAGCCCCCTCTTGCCTATTCTCTGTATGCATAATTACAGTTGCCCCTATCAGCAGAATTTCCTTTCTCCATTCCTCTGTTGGTTTAGTTCTTAGTATACTTTCTGTCACTTTATGAATATTATTCTACTTTAGGATCTGCATCCAAAATCCTACTCTTTCCTTATTTGTTGAATTATCCTCCCTGCTTCATCATCATCTCTTTCCACCTTGAATTGCAGTTTTCTGCTTGTGTTATGTATAAAACCTTAACTGTGTAGCTTTGAAATGCCTCTTCAAATCAGGTAATCCTAAACCTTCTTGTTCTACTGGGAGGAACATTTTATTCCCACCTGACTTTTGCCCTCTTCTCCTCCCAGATACATCAACTCTATTAATTACTGTCTAAAACTTCTGTTCTGGTTGATAAAAATACGCCCTGTGTAAAACTAAAGGGAATAGAAACATTTTTACTGCTTGTATCTTGCTATCCATATCCATAGGCAAGAGCTTCCAGTTTCTCAGTTTTTGTATTATCTTTTGTTTAGACTTTTCTCACATATCCTTAGCTGTCATAACAGAATCCTTCTTAATCCATACTCCTAAATACTTCATTTTATCATGTCCCCATAAATACGGATATTGCTGAACCAATTCATGTGTGGGTATATAGTTTATAGCTGTAGCCTTTGTTTTATCTTCATTAATTTTATATCCCGAAAAAAAAACCCCTGAACTGCCTCAGAAAGTTCAACAACACTGAGATGTCCTTTGCTGGTTTCATCCGGTGCAAAATAATATAATCTGCAAAGAAAGACAACTTTTATTGAACACTGAAACAATTATATCCATAAATTTCTGTGTCCCCTATTTTCTTTGCCAGTGGTTCTAAATATAACACAAATAACAAAGGGAACAAAGAGGAAAGAGGACACCCTTGTCTGGTTCCTCTGTTCTGACACAACTTAGTCAGGAACCCTTCCACTTTGATATTGCCTCTGATCCCTCATATATCCTTCTAAATAACCTTATTAAAGCAAATGCTTGCATTTCCCTACTTATAAAATCCTAACTTACTCTATTGAATGCTTTCTCTGGAACAAGACCCACCAACAATAGCAATATTTTCTTACATTCTGCTTCCCTCTGGATCATCATTGTTTATTAATGTTGTCAAATGTTTACCTCCCCTCCACAAAACCACATTCATTCATATCTATCAATTTTGACATAACCTTTGTCATTCTTTTAGTCATTATAGACATGAACACTTTATAATCATGGTTTAAAATTGAAATGGGCCTACATCTGATGGGTCTTTACTGTCTTTAGGTATTACAGCCACCACAGCTTTTGTCCAGGATGTTGGTGCCTCCCCAGCTTTTAAAATACTGTTAAAACCTTGCAGATCTTTTTCACTTTCTTCACTCCTAGTTTCCAGACTTCCAACAGAATACCATGTATTCCTGGAGACTTTCCTGCAGATTGGTTGTACATCACCATTTATAATTCATCTCCTCCTATTTGAACTGTTAATTGCTATGCCTCATTTACCTCTAACTTTGGCATATTTAAATCTTTCATAAATGTTTCTATTTCTGCTTTTTCTTATTTCCCCATGTCTCTGTTTTATACAAATTTTTATAAAATTTCCGAAATATCTCTAATACCTCTGCAATTGATTATTTTGTAATACTTTAACACTTGTCAGCCCCTCTAATTCTTGTTACTTCTTAACCAGATCTCTTTTTATTTTATTTCTGCCCTATTTTTAAGCTCCACTTTTATTTTATCCCACTCACTTCCTATAGCTTCTGGAGTGCTTTCTAACTACTGAGTAATATCCACAGTCCATTCCTTAAATTTCTCTGTTTTTGATAGACAGGAGGGGAAGCACCAGTGTCTCATCTTTACTTCATTATCCTGCATTTATATATTAGTAATTATTGGTGCAATAATCTGAAATAATTATTGGATGTGTGTCAACATTTTATATTAAAAGCACATGTTCCTGTGAAATATAATTATTGCCTAGTCTATTAATTTTAGGTTGTGCTATTCATAGATTCATAGGTTCATAGGTAGGTACTAGGCTATCTGTCTGAGGTAATTTATAAGCCTAGCCAAAGTGTGTCGGCTTTTGCCACCCCATTGATTAATTAACTGAGCCTCTGTCAAGCAGAGCCAATGAAGTGATCCCAGGGGTGTATTTTCTGTTACCCATCCACTCGTCAAGGTTTCTCTTGAAGAGTGTTAGTGAGGGGCTCTGCCTAATGTAGTTAGGAATTTTGTTCCAAAGCATAGGGAGTCTCTGTGACAGGAATCTATCCCTCCAGCATGTTCTATTTATTGTTGTGGCGAGGTTTAACTCACTAGAGCACGTGGCTTGCAGTGACTTGGATTTCTTTAGGTGGAGCATGTCCATCAATTCTGAGTTGGACATGGCTTTGTAAGTCAGGCAGAGATCACCTCTGAGTAAGCGATATGCCACTGAGTACAGCCAGAGTTTTTTCAGTCGGTCTGCATAGGACATATGTTTGAGGCCAGTAATCCTCTTGGTTAGGTACATTTGTGGTCTTTCCAGCTTTTGGAAGTGTCTTGTGAGGTACATCCCAAATGGTGCATTGTACTCTATGATGGGTCTGATGAGTGACGAGTAGAGGGACACTATAACCTCTTTATGTCTAGATGTGAAACCTTTAGTAATTAGATGGGCCACTTAGAAGGATTTCCTAACTACTTTGGCAACATGATTGTCAAAGGAGAGATTACTATCTACCTGGGTTCCTAGATCTCTTATTGCCTCTTCTGCATTAAGGGGGCTGCCACCTGTGTGGCAATTTGTGGGTGTTTTGTTTTTCCCAAATGGGATGACTATGCATTTTTTGGCATTTAGCTTAAGGCATTGACTTTGATACCAGGTGTTCATCTCAGTAAGGCCTTTTTGGAGGATGTCAGTGTCAGCCGGAGAGTCAATTATGGCTCCCAGTTTGCAGTCATCGGCAAACTTGGTTAGCCATAGTCCTCCTGTGTTTACCTGTACTTCTGAGAAGTATATGCCGAACAGGAGGGGTCCCAGGACCAATTCTTGTGGGACACCACTTGTGACTGGTTTAGAGTCAGACCTGGAGCCTGCTATTCTTACCGCGTGAGTTCTGTCTGTAAGCCAGTTGGCAACCCATCTTTGACGTAGGGGTTTATGTTCAGGCTGGTGAGTTTTTCTATAATACCTGAGTGAGGAATGGTGTTGAACGCCTTGGCGAGGTCAAACTAGGCTGTGTGAACCACCTTTCCCTTGTCCATGGCCTTGGTGACTGTCTCAAAGAAGTCAACCAGGTTTAGTAGGCATGATCTGCCCTTAACAAAGCCGAACTGGGTCGGGTCAAGTGTTTGGAGGTTCCCAATGTCTTTGTTAATGAGTTCCATATTCGGTCTTAAGTAAAAAAACTTTAACATCCTTATCTTTAGATCCCCAAATCACATGAAAATTCTTAAGATGCTTCTTGATTTAGACTATGACTTATTCCACTGTGAACTCAGGAAAGCAGTATGTACTTAACTCACCTCCATCTCATTTGTTGCATGTTATCCTGAAACTGCTGCTGTTTATTTTGTTCTCCTTTGATAACTCTTCAGTATCACTTTTGTATATTTGCTTTTTGTGTCTGTATATATCTTAATATGTTAGTGCTTTGTTTTATTTTTTGCATGTTTTATTTTATTTCATTTTTTTTGTGCTTGCTTTATTACAGACACATATAGTCATTTAATTCATCAAAGAGGGGAAGGGAGATTTTTTTAAATTTCCCTTTTCTCTTGTTCTCTTAGAGAGAGAGAGAAAGAGAGAGAGAGCAAGATGGGGTAGATCTTCCATTTTGGATGGTGCAGAGAAGCATAGCATATGTGCAAAAACATATGTTTTGTAGCACTTTGCATGCTTTTGAATTGCAGTTAGTTAGGCTTTTGAGTTTGATATTTTGCATCTTGGGCAAGGGTGATGTGATGCTTCACAGTAAATCCATTATCCTTCTAATTCAATAATTATATAGCAACAAAACATTACCTTTGTCCCTACTAAGTTCATTAGTTTCTCTACTGTTATGCTGCTCATTTAACCCTTTATAACTCTTCTCTCTTCACATGCTCCTTAACTACAACTTCATCTTAATGTGAAATACGTACTTGTTTTGCTTCTGTATCTACTATGTTAGGTCCTGCAGTTATACAATACTGCATTACCTGTTTAATATTTCTTAAAACCTTTGCAAGAACTGTGTTACTCTCGTTTACTTTTTCTACCCATGTAGCTCTGTCATTAAGAGGGCAGGCAGTCCCATCCACACCATCTTTGTAGCTTCTCCAGTCACTGATGTTCCCATAGTCATCCCTAGAGCACACACTGCCCACTTTTCTGACATCTACTTACCAGTCCCTTCTCTCTTCATCATGTCTCTACATTTTCCTTAAAGCTTTCTTTCATCATGCCCATTCCTGACCAGTCATTTTTATCTATTATTTAATTTCTATCTTTTTCATCAATAATCAGAAAACTAATCCAATCAAGCGGTTCCATTTTCTTTTACTTTGGCTGATGTAATGTATTTCTTCCCAAATGTTAGTAGAAAAAAGTACAAACTCATTCTTTTCACAGAAATGCCACTTCACCCCACCACGTCTTCCATGACTTATTTCCCAGTGTTTCACATTAGCATGCTGTTTTACTTTGTAACTCATCATATTTCATACAGTGTTAAGTGGCTACTAAGAAAAGTCTGCAGGTCCCGTGTAAGGCCAGCATGAGCAGTGCACTGTTCTATAGTCACATGCCACTGTAAGATACAGCTGCCTTACAAGAATGTAAACATCCAAATGATGCACTTAATTGCATTGAAAGTGTTTGAGTATTATTAGAAACACAGTATCCTTAGTGTCAGATTTATGGTTTCCCTGAAAGTGAAAGTTGAGACTTAGGGTGATATTCGTAGTTCTGAGGTTTGCGCTTACAGAGTGCCTTTATGCCTATATGCTGATTTAGTGATTGCAGTTTTTTCATGTTGAATAAGTAAATGTGAAGGTGTTTAAAAAAATGCCCACTTGCATCAAATGTGTAAACTTGCTGAGGTTAATTGTTAAGTATTTTCTAAATATTTAATGAAAATGTTAACTAGCAATGCTAGAGAAGGGAAAACATCTTTACCAATTGCAAAGTAGATAGAAAAGGAATGATTTCACCTTTGATGACAAAGCTGCACATAGTGGAAATGTATCAAAATACAACCATTAATCACAAACAGGAGAAAGAAAGACTTATTAGCATACAAGGATGTATATCATTTCTCATTTACATTTCATTATTTCCTTATTTGTTTAAGTTAATTCATAGTCATCACATGTAAGAGTAAATGGCTTCTATGATTTATTTCTTTGATGTGCAGACAGTGTGGACTGACTTTACGCTTTCACAAAACAACTATGAATACCACCTTTGCAGTAGTCAGACCACCTTCTATCAAGGATAGCAAGTATCCATATCATAAATATATTAATTAATTAGTTCGTTTAATTAAAGGAGAGAAAAATGTTGCAATACATGGAGCCCCAGAGAAATAAAAACTTTATAATAGCAAAGTTCTTACTCAGGATCCTAAATATAGCAACATTGTTACAGTGTGGCTTATATATAAAAACATACTTAAGTTCAGCAGTGGTGTGTATCGACAGGAATGCCCACATAGCTGAGAAATGGTCTATTTAAACTTGGCTCTGATCGCAAGTAACAATTTTTACTCTGCTGCATGATATAAAGAATGAAGTCCTGTGACCTAAGCTTGAATAGTGGCAGGTGGGTAAAGATGAGAGTGAGCATCTGATACCAGCTTACCCATTCTGAGGGGAAGGAGGCAGTACCACCAGTTACTGCAGAGAAGGAAAAGGGTGTGGTATGAAGCACGAGGTCAGGACATTCATCTGACTGTGCCAAACTTCATTCTTAGGGTAGCCATCATGAGGCACAAGTAAGAATGTGCACACCCAAAGGGAAAGGCTCTGCAGAGCCCTGGCAGTTGTGAGTGCATATGACAACTAATGGGGAGGAGGCTAGGTTCTAATATTAGAAAACACCGGATGTCTGTCCTGATAATGACCAACTACAATTGTCTCTTCCGCATCAGGGCAATTAATCGGCTAAGTGATTGTGAGACAGCTGACATGTGGTGGTGGATAAAAAGATAAAAATATATATCCAGGCCCCATTGTAAAACTTTTCACCCCAATGACAAGAAGGCAATTGTGGCTAAAATAACTATGAATATATAAATTTCTCTAATTCTGACTTTTCTCCTAAATCCACCTATATGAGCTAGAATTCACTGATATCCACAGGCAAGGAGTGAGTAAAACAAACTTCCCCAAAGTGATCATTTGACTGTATCACCAAGCTGAAATCATAACCTCAGTCGTATCTTCTACATACTGAGCACTTGAGTTATGGAGTCTGAAACATGCTTATACAGCAAAGTCCAACAAGATTTCTGCTCTACAGTGGTGTGGAAAAAGTGAAACAGCTTCCTCTGAAAACATATTTCTGATTTTAATTGTTTATGTTAGCTTCCATTAGTTGACTGATCCAAAGTGATCCCATTTCAGCCACAGTCTGAAAGCAGACCAGTTCTGTATAACAGTAAGAATTACAGAAAGGTTAAATCTTAAAATTTTTAATTTATCAATTCCATAATAATACACATATTATATGTTAGAAGGATAGCTGTTATTTGACTCATAATTCCCACTAAAAAATAAATTACTTATATCATCTAGTCCTACAAAAATCCACAGGATATCCACTATCTTGGCATTTATGGAGTCTGAGCAATTCCTTACATATTTTAACACCTTGATTGAATTGTCACTTAAGACATAGCAAACAAAACAAATTATGTTAATGTTCACAGTTACAGACAGTATACATCACATATATTGTTTTGTACGATTATCATCAATCCAACATTACATAGATTGCTGAATTCCTGCATTCCCTTAAACCTCAGTCCTCCTCTAAAATATTGTTCTGCATGTATAGTTCTCACAAATTCTGTGTTTTTCTATGTAATTTGCTCCTTTTTCTGAAGATCAGATCCCACTTCCAGTGTTTTTATCTCTGTTACAACATTTGCTACTTCAAACACAGTTTGTTTAGATTTTGATTTCCATTTTCTAATAACTGCTTTTTTGGCAGTCACCAGAATTAAACTTAAGAAGGCGTTACTATTACTAGACAATTCAGATCCTGCACCCAGCTCAAAAAATAATTTCCTTAGTTACGCCTATTTGCTTAAAATACTTCTGACAGAGTACTCTATAGAGGATTTTCAAAGTCTGCCAAATTATTACACTCCCAGAATGTATGTTCCCAGTGACCCCTTTCTTCCCCATCACACCTCCAACATTTGCCATCTACTGGAGGAAAAATTATTCAGAGTCTGCTTGGATATAAAAATACCTGTGCAAACACTTCCAAATAAAAATCCTAAATTTTCTAGACTTTGTTGCATTTTGGGGAGCCTTACACATGCCTTCTCATTGTAATTCTTTATATGTTTTGATCAATTTTATTAAATAAAGTTATTGCTAACAATTTTGTAAAATTGTTACTTCTTGATTAATGTGTCTTTCATCTGCAAGAGGACTACTACTGTAACAGGCTGTGAGTGAGCCCAAGTTAGCAGTTTTAAGATCTCCTGCAGCATAAACTCTTGCTCTGCCAAGAAGCTCTGTGTAGTACAAAGAATTGTAATAGTGCTACCAGTCCTAATTTGCTAAATATCCTCAAAATGGATTTGAAGAAATTCTCTTCTCAAGCATTGCCCTTAAGATGAAATATTGAAAGTAATGCCTTGAAAATGCCAACATACTGTCTTTGATCACCGACCCAAACATACCTCTGAATAAGTGGAAAAAAAGAAAATAAGTACAAAAGGGTGCATAAAGAACGTTCCGTGCACACGTCAGTGGGAAGTAGTTGGCTACTCCTCAGAAGCTTTGCAGTTTGAGTAACTCTTACTGTAGCTTGAACACCTGCTGATAAGCAGCCTCAAAGGTGGGAAACTATGGCTGTGAAGTTTCCATGAACATTTGTGAGCCTATAAACTTTAATCATTAGTGACTCTAAAGTGAATTAATAGTTTAATAAACTAATAATAAATGTGAGATGTCTTTTTAATTGTGCTAGTGGCTGCATATATTTTGAAAGATCACAGGTCAGCTTCACAAGGCTTTGGGCACCTTCCATGCACTCCAACTGTCAAGAGCTTGAGCACAAAAAGCTTCAGAGTATTTTATCCCAGAAAGGAGGCAAGAGCACTGAAGAGCCATGCTAGGAAACAACAAAAGAGCAGCAATATACAAAAAAGAAGTGGAACAGTCCACACTGTGGCAACACCAACAGAACACATGCATATGTAACAAAAAACATGGGAAAACCCAATGCCATATTTGTGCTAGCTACAGGTACCCCACCATGAGCCAGGAAATCCCTACATCATGCCTGTTGTTGTTTGTCTTTCGGCTTTTCCCGGTTAGGGGTCACCACAGCAGAACTCCGGTCCGCTAATGATTGGCAGCTGTTTTTTTTATGGTGTCGAGTTGCCAGCCCGACAACCAACCTTCAACGAAGACACGCCCATTCAATGCAAGTCTTTCGAATGCCCACTCGACCATGGGGAGGACATGCAGACTCCACACAGAAGGCACTCCCAACCCAAGCCGAGAATCAAATGGGAGAACCTCTTGCTGTGAGGTAACAACGCTACCGCTGCACCACCGTGGAAGTCTACTGCTGCACCACCACAGAAGTCAAGTTATTAGAATCACTTACCATCCAGCCCAATACCATATTCATAGGTGATTTTATCTACCCCTCCATTAATTGGGAGGCATACATGATCCCTAACATGCAGGTTCAAAGATTTCATGACGTTGTAATTTAAATTCCCTGGAGCAGCTAGTCTGAACTTCCACTAGGGGAACAAATATCCTATATCTAGTACTCACAAATATTGGAAAGTGCTGCACCCCCCAGTGTGATGTCCTCACTGGTAAGATCAGATCACAAAGCAGCCTCCCTTGAAATAAATTTAAAACTAGTCCCCTTCTCTTACCTAACCCCAAAAACCTTTAGAACTTCTCTGAGGTAAATGACCCCCTATTAAGGGACAGCATAGCTAGTTTCCAAGCTCCCCTAAATCCAGAAAACATAGAAACCTATGCAGAGGGGTACACAAAAGCTCTGTATGACCATATAAACAACTGTATAGAACTGACACTACCAGACCAAAATAAACCCAGGTCAAACTGCAAAAACAAGAAACCTTGGTGGACCTCTGGTATTACTAGGTTGTACAACAAAAGAAAGAAAATTCTCTTGAGAAGTAAGAGGGAATGTGCACAACAGACCAAAATGTCCCTCATTAGTCTAAAGAAGCAAATCAGGGAACTAATCAAGTCTCTGAAAGCAGACTTTGAGGTAAAAAATAGCCTACAAAGCTAAGGATAACCATAAGACATTTTTCAGTTATGTCTGCAGTCTTAACGGCAACAGTCAATAATGTGCGATATTAGTTGTAGATGGCATCACCTATACTCAATCAGAAGATATAGAAAATCTGCTGGCTGACAAATTCCGCTCACATTTCACCTCCTCATCACCACCAGGTTTCTCCCAAGAAATATCCTCTACCACTCCACTTCCAGTTATTACCAAGGAATAGGTTATCACTGCACCCTCTACAGCTAAAAACATGGCTTCAATGGGGCCTGATGATATACAGGTTGGCTCTTAAACAGCTTAAATCAGGACTTATTAGGCCCATTAGGATCTCTGTTTAACCACAGCCTCTGGACTGGCTTTGTCCCGATAAAGTAGAATACAGCAACGGTCATCCATCTGAATAAAGGGGGACCATCTACTGACCTTGGAAATTACAGACCCATAAGTTTGATTAGTCGTGTATGTAAGGTCGTGGAGAGAATAATCATGGACCTAATAAATAATGACATAGGAAACCTCTAAACACTTGATCTGACCCAATTCAGCTTTGTCAAGGGCAGGTCATACCTACTGAATTTGGTGGATTTCTTTGAGAAAGTCACTAAGGTCAAGGATGAGAGTAAAACAGTCCATACTGCCTACCTTGACCTGGCCAAGGTATTTGATGCAATCCCCCACTTAGGTATTATAAATAAACTCACAAAACAGAAATTCCTATCTCACCAGATAGCCAACAGGCTCATGGACAGGACACATGTATTTAAAGTGGGCGAATCAAGTAATCTCTGTGGTATCCGCGAAGTCTCAAAACAACCCACTAAACAAGTGTAGTTGGTCTAAAAACAAAACAGTGTAAGAAACTTTTCTGTGTGGAAGATTTTCAGTCCATATATCTCTAGTTAATCACTGTATATTAATCAGATCAGGCAAAAGTAGAAGTAGAGAACTTAAACTCATATTAAGTAACAAAAATAATAATAATAATAAAAAATATATAATTGTACAAAATTACTAAGTATTCGAAAGTAATCCAAGCAAGGCAGGCAGCCTGTTTCCAGTCAAAAATCCTTTATTAAATACACAGACAAGCGATCCAAGTAAAACAAAAATAGAGCAATAGTTTCCTCACAAGCTTTCTAAATATATATATATATATATATATATATATATACTTTTTATCAGGCAAGGGAGTGGTTTATTGTGCTGTAAAACAAAATGTTATTGGTACACATGTTAAATTCACATCCCTTCCCCATCAGTGTGACATTTGAGCTGGTCCTGCTCAACTTATTACTGTAGATTATTAAGTCTGTGATTTTATCCAGGATAATATACTACATGGCTGGAAATATATCAACCTTAGTCCATTTGGCAATCAAAAAATATATATAAATATATACATATACACTTTGGATGTAAAAAATCAATTGTAAAAATCATATTCTATTTTCATAACCTATTGTTAACAAAAAAGAAGTTATGTACTCACCATAACATTCCATCTGAGTAGGTAACTTCATTTGATCAGCAACCTGTGGGTACTGGATCCAATTCGGATCCGAGCCGGCAGCTTTCCTAGCAAGGATCCAAGCTCCAAGCTCCTCCCCTACCCATAATGCCCTGCTACCTCCCTCTAACCCTCATATCGAGTTTGCCATAGTATCATAGAACACTACTATAACACAAGGAAAAACTACCTGAACATTCCACCTGATGTCATCTGGAAAGTGACATACCATGATCCTTCAAGAACGCATTAAAGGTCCGGGGGATGGAGGGAGGGTTGGTTGCAGACAAATGAAGTTACCTACTCAGATGGAACGTTATGGTGAGTACATAACTTCTTTATCTGAAGTAGTTAACTTCATTTGATCAGCAACCTGTGGGACAGAGTCCCCAGCTACCACAACTTGGGAGGCTCTTATGGGGAGGATATTCCGGAGCACTGCAGAGCCAAAGGACGCCCTTCCTCTGGAAATCAGATCCAATTTATAATGTGTAATGAAAGTGTGAGAGGAAGCCCAAGTAGCAGCTGAACAAATGTCATCCAGAGGGACCTTCGACCAGAAGGCCGCAGAAGTAGCCATGGAATGGGTACAGTGTGCTCAAACACGCAAGGGCTCAGGTCGACCAGAGCTTCTGTATGCAAGAAGAATGCATTGTGAAATCCATCTAGCTAAGGTTACCTTTGTCACTGGTTTACCCAGATAAGACTTAGCAAATGAAACAGAGCTGTTCTGATTTTCAAAAAACAGCTGTTCTGTGTAGATAAAATCGTAACTGTCTATGTACATCCAAGCAATGGAGTCTATACTCTCCTTTGTTGAGAAAATTAGGGAAGAAGACAGGCATGTTGATAGACTGGTTGATATTAGCTTCGGAAGCCACTTTAAGTAGAAAAGAGGGGTTAGTCCTGAGGGAAACTCTGTCTTTATGAAAAATTATGTATGGGGAGCTTACTGCAAAGAGCCTGAAGCTCTGATATTCTTCTGGCTGAAGTAATGGCAATCAGGAAGGCAGTTTTCCAAGATACAAACTAAGTCAACCAAAGCTGCAGGCTCAAAGGGAGGACCAGTCAGAGCCTGGAGAACTAGGGTTAAATCCCATGGAGGGATTGCTTCCTTAATAAGGGGTCTCAAAAGGAAGGTGCCTTTCAGAAAGTTCTTGCAGATCTTAGATAATGCCAGGGGGCCAAATTTGTTTCCAATGTGAAAGTGGGAAATTGCTGCCAGTTGAACTAACAGTTGAAGAGCTAGCTCCCGGATGGAAAATGTGAGATAAACAATCGAGGACTGCTGGAATAGGAGCCGCAAAGGGGTCCAAATTCCTATGCTCCTCCCAGATAGAAAAACGTTTCCATTTACTCTTGTAGATTTTTCTGGTAGAGGCTTTATGAGCGGCCCCCAGAATGGCTTTAACCTAGGATGAGATACCGGGAGTCCTAGCCATCAAGGGAACTGGATCAGCCAAGCCAAGAGCATGAGGTTGTCCAGGTTGGGGGTCCTCAATCCCAGGGGATGAGAAATCAGATCCGGAAGGGGATCTAATATCCAGGGAGGATGCACTGGATGAGACCGTAGACAAGGGAACCATGTCTGACGAGGCCAGAATGGGGCTATGAGGATAACTCTGCTCCCCAACCGACGAGCTTTCTGCAAGAATTTTGTCATGAATGGAAGAGGAGGATAAGCATAAAGAAGACCGGATGGCCAAGCATGAACTAGAGCGTCTCCGGGGTTTTCCCCTGGTGGGGGAATTAGAGCGAAAAACTTGCTGCACTTTGCGTTTGAAGGTGACGCGAACAGATCGCAGCAAGGTTGACCCCATCTGAGGAAGATCTGTTTCGCTACTAAGGGGTTCAGAGACCACTCATAGGGTGAGTGGATAGTCCGACTCAGCTTGTCCACAAGGATGATTGACCAACCCGGTATGTGTGTTGCTACGAGAAAGCGGTTGGTGGATATCACCCATTCCCACACTCTCATGCCTCTCGGCAAAGTGGGTAAGATCTGGTTCCCCCTTGCTTGTTGATGTACCAGACCACTGACATGTTGTCTGTCTAAATTGCAATAGACCCTAGAGGAAGAAGGGCATGGAGAGCCTGCAACGCTAGAAGCACCGCCCTCATCTCCAGGACACTGATATGGAAAAAGGTCTCTGTGTGAGTCCACGTGCCTTGGACGGTTCTGCCCATGCAATGCCCCCCCACCCGAGGCGAGACGCGTCCGTGGTCACTGTGACTTGGGGTGGGGACATGGAGAAGGGGCACCCTTCCCGGAGGTGCTTGGAATGGAGCCACCAAAGTAGAGATTCCATGCAAACTCTGCTGAGAGGAATAGGAGCAGACAAGGGATGAAGCAGAATGGACCACTGGACCTGCAAGGTCCATTGGAGAATCCTCAAATTCAGATGCGAGAGCGGAGACAAGTTGATGGCCGCTGCCATGGACCTCAGAGCCCTCAGGACTAACTCTGCTGGAGGGGCCGAGGACTGAAGAAGAGCCAAAGCATGTAGGTTTAGATTGTGCAATCTGTCCAACGTTAGAAAGACTTTGGATTGAATTGTGTCTATCCTGGCTCCTATGAAATCCAAAATTTGAGTAGGCTGAAGGGATGATTTCTTATGGTTGATCATGATCCCTAGATAGCGGGCGAGATGTAGGAAATAGTCTCTCGCTGAACATAGTAGATGCCTGGTGGGGGCGGCTAGGAGCCAGTCGTCCAGGTAAGGAAAGACCTGAATTCCCTAAAGCCTCAGGTGGGCCACTACAACTGCCATGACCTTGGTGAACACCCTGGGGGCTGTGGTGAGACCAAAGGGTAGGACCCTGAACTGATAGTGGCTGGCTCCCAGCCAAAGCAGATCCCGACAGCAGACAACG
Source organism: Protopterus annectens (assembly GCF_019279795.1). Lineage (NCBI taxonomy): Eukaryota > Metazoa > Chordata > Ceratodontiformes > Protopteridae > Protopterus > Protopterus annectens. Next base: position 1,811,554,744 of record NC_056725.1, on the reverse strand, counting down.
TTTTCCCATCCTTCTCGCTATGGAGTAGCGTATCGCAGACGGTCTTGCCAAAAAGCATAGAACTGTCAAAGGGGGCGTTCACGAAGGGCGCCTTGAAGGGTTCCGCAAAGTCACAGAGACAGAGCCAGGCTTGTCGTTGTAAGACAATGCCTGTTCCGCTGGCTCTAGCCGCTCCTTCCATGGCATGGGAAAGAAGCCACATAAAGGCATTCATAATAGACTTAAGAGTGGCCATTCGTGCTGAGAAGGTCCGTTTGTCCTCAGCCGACATGGACTCTGGGGGTGACCCAGCATACTCTTTGATCAGGTCTCGGTGTAGTCGAATCACGTGTACCATATAGTTCAGTGACCTTACAGAGAAGGTCTCTGAAGCAAACATCCACTTTCCGAGGCAGCCCATCGCCCAAGACTCCTTGTCAGGGGGATGTACCGAGGGACTTTCCTGTGCTAATTCCTTCTTGGTGGCAGCCGCCACCACCATGGCATCTACAGGGACACCTTTGTTCCAAACTGTCCTGTCTGTGGGGGGGGGGGGGGCTGAGAATCCTGTTGGGTCTCTTGGGTATTGGCTCCACAGTGTCCGGCTCTTTCCATGCCCTGGTAGTTATGAGGTCCACCGGGGATCGGCGGGAAGGGACACCCAAGAGGTAGATGAGCCTGCGTCGAACGCCTCTAGAAAGACAGACTCGTCTGAGGAAGGCTTTTGGGCTGACCATCCCCCCTCTAATACGAAGCATTTCCATAATGTCTCTGAAGGAGATGTCTTCGGGGGGTGATCTGGGGGAACCTTCCCCTTCCTCCAAGTCCGTGTCTTCTGTGAGGGACTTGGGTGAGTCCAAGTGCCTCTTCTTGCACTTACGTTTGTGAGGAACCTCCTCAGGGGGGGCTGTCTGAGGAGGGCTCACCAACAATGTCCTGTTCCTCCATGGGAACCATCTGGGACATAGGCGCAGGTTGTCCCTGTGGCCGGATGATGGAAGATAGGCCCGCCTGAGAGGGAATGGCGGGTGGATCCATAGCCAGAGCCTGGGATCTCGAATCCCTCGAAAGAACCCTCTCCACGATGTCGAATGCCGAGGGTGAGCTGCTCTCCCTAGGATCCGAAAGCAGTCCCCTCGGATCCGGTGCGTGGATCGGTGCCGGAGATGACCCGATCGGATCCGAAAAGGCAGTGCAATCCGACCTCAATGGAGCTGAAGGCACACTAACCCTTCTGGATCCGACGCTCATCTCACGGCCCAGAGAGCTCGGATCTGAAAAGGGATCCGACAAACTTGAAGGTACAGTCAGAGCCGAAGTAGGAAACACTGTCGGCGCCGACCCCACCCCACCTCCAAAGCTACCTGGATCTGACAGCTCCAAACCCCAGTAGCAGGTCGGCGAAGGAGCAATGGGGGTGAAAAAGGGGGTCGAGCCCCCCCCGGAGGCAAGAGCACTCCCATCTGCAGCTGGGCCTGAAGAAATTGACGCATCATCCAATCCACATCTGCGTCAGATAAACTTCTAGTGGACCTGGATGAGGCTGCCGAGGCTGGCCGGGAAGGCCACCTGGACAACCTCAAAGGTGACTGGGTCTCCTCCTCTGGCTCTGGGGAGAAACGTGGAGATCGAAGCCTGGAGGGGGAAGACCCAGAGACCTTAAGAGGGGAGGCTAGCTGCTTAGATGGCGGGGCCAAGGGAGCTGAATCGGCCTGCCTCTTGTGGCTACGATGCCTGTCTCTCTCCCGCTCTTTATCCCTCCTGTCTTTTTTCATCACCTCCCTTTCCTCCTGTGCTGACGCGGGAGTTTGAATCCTGGCCAGGGGAGCGGGAACGGTCGGTGGGGCAGCCGCAGCCGCGGCTGGCACCACGGAGGGGGAGGAGGACAAAGCTGAATCCGGGGGCAAAAGGCCTGCAAGGACTAGCTTAGTCCACCTATCCCTCAAAGCCCTGGGATTGAAGGCTGTACAGATAGTTCAGCCTGAAGAAATATGGTCTACACCCAGGCAAATAACGCACCAAGTGTGGCCATCTGCTGGGGACAGCTTATGGCCACACTCGGAGCATTTTGAAAAAATAGCTTTTGGGGCCTCAGACATACTAACAAAATTAGTCCCACATGCACACACCTTCACACACACAGACAGAAGGGGGGAGGGGATTTAAATTTACACTAACTAAGGAACTAAAGATAAACTAATGATAAACTACCCAGATAGATAGGAGAGAAGAGATGTCACACACACTCAGAAAAAGTGAATTTAAGAGGAAAAAGTTAAATAATCTACACAACTCATGAAACCCAATGCTAGGAGCTCATTCTCAGATGCTTCAAGAAGCCACGGCAAATGAGATCTGAGGGTTAGAGGGAGGTAGCAGGGCATTATGGGTAGGGGAGGAGCTTGGAGCTCGGATCTTTGCTAGGAAAGCTGCCGGCTCTGATCTGAATTGGATCCGATACCCACAGGTTGCTGATCAAATGAAGTTAACTACTTCAGATGATCGCTTTTGTCCTTCTAGACTTCTTCGGGTCTGTATACAAGAACCCTAAAAACTCTCTATAAAAATATATATAATTGTATAATTAGTTAGCATTGTTATTACACATCATGCTGAATAAAGTGGAAAAAAAAAGAGAACCAGAAAAATAATAAGAAAAAATGTATGATGATGGAAACAAAATATACACTTAAATTACAACTGATTTAAAATGGTATTTAAAACCAACTGGTAGAATAAAATAAAATAAAATAAAATTAGTCATGTAAACAATGTGGCAATTTTCTAAGTTCCAGTGCACTTTTAATTGAACAGTAGTAGTTTAGTCCAGGCTTCCTTAAAGAGTTCAGCTTTAACTGCCACATGAGTTCATGTTTCTCCAGAATATTCAGGATGTCTCCTTCAAGATCACCCATGTCTATGCGATCCAGGATCTGGAACTTAAAACCTGTGTGTCTTTTATGAAGAGAAAGGTGTCTGGCTAGTGCATTATTTTTACATCCAGAGTGGATTTCTGACAGATGACATGAAATCCTGCGCTTGTGTTTATTTACAGTCTTGCCCACATAGAATGCATCACATTCATGGCACTGTGCCCTGTAAATTACTTTTGTAGTGTTGCAGTCACCCCCTGCACTGGTCTTAATGGTTTTCTTTAAATAAGGACAATAAAAACTATCACATTACTGTATAAATATAAAACAATGTACAATTAGTTCCACATCTTTTAGTGTTTCTCTCATATGGTCTAGGTTTAAATTCAACAAAACTTCTAATGTTCCTGGCCTTCCTATAAAGAAAGGATGGGACTTCACCTAAGATGTTAATCAGAAAATGGTTTCCAGTGACAATGTCCCAGTTTTCCTCAATAACATTTTTGATACTGTGATAATCCAAAGTGTATGTCAGGATGCAGCTATTTTTGCATTTGTTATTCTCTGTGGAATTTCTTAACATTCTCCTACTGGGGAGGTTGAGTGAAGGTGCTTCAGTCCTTTTCAGTTCTATAATGGGTTCCAGTATGTTTTTTTAACAACTGACTTTCATAGCCTCTCACTAGAAAATCATTCTGTAAATTGTTCAGGTTTCTCAAAAATGGTTCCATCTCTGTGGTAATTCTAGCTAATCTATAGCTTTGGGACTTTACTATATTATACTTGGTTTTTGTAGGATGTAGACTTTTACTATGGAATAATAAGTTAACCCTCGTTGGTTTTCTGAATAGATCAGTGGTGATTCTGTTATTGTTGGTGTCCTTGGAAATCTGCATATCTAAGAAAGTGGTTGAAATACAGCTAGGAGAAGAGGTAAACTTCAGGAAGGGGATTGCATGATTTTGGTAAGTGATAAAATCTCCAAGCTGCAAGGTGTCACCTTCCCACACAATAAAGATGCCATCAATAAAACATAAATAACATGTGATTTTCTGCATGTAGTCTGTGTTGTTTAAAACAAAGTCCTCCTCCCACTTGCCCAGGGCTATGTTAGCTATGCTGGGAGCCATGGCAGCCCCCATTGCTATACCAGTATATTGTTTGCAGTGTTTGCCATTGAAAGTAAAGAAATTGAATTCCAGTACAAGATTAATGAGCTTGCTTAACTTTTGCAGCTGTGCCTGTGCACCTTGATTATGTTTCTTAAAAGACCTCATAGCTGCTGTTATACAGTAATTGTGAGGGAGCATTGTGTACAAGGATTCCACATCAATAGTTAATATAATACTGTCAGCTTCCACTGTAATGTTTTTTTATTTTCCCAAAAAAATCCATTTAATGTCTTATGCATGACTTATTCTTTTCTGCTAAAGGTTTCAGCAAGTAATCAAGGTAAATGGCTATGGCTTCAGTAAGGGAACCTCCACTTGCTACCACCGGTCTATATGGTGGATCTTCTCTGTTCTTGTATGACTTTGGTATTCCAAAAAAGTAAGGTAAATGTGGGCATGAGCTCCATAAATAATTATAGAGATTTCCAGTAATAAGTTTTTCTTCCCATAATGTGGCGAGATTAGTGTTCAATAAATCATATGCTCTTTTTATGTCATCCATGGTAAATAACTCATAAAATCTGTTATCCTCCAGCATGTTCTCTATCTTTTGGTTGTAGCTAGTGGTATCAGTCACAAGTATACCTCCTCCCTTGTCTGCCTTCATTACACGCCTGGATTTATCATTGCCTAGCTCAATCAATGCTTTTCTTTCTCCCTATGTTAAGTTATATATTTTTTTTCTTAGGAGGGTTTTAAAGGAGTTTCCTGATATCCATCTCACATTTCACTTTGAAAGCAGCTAATGCTTGATGTAGTGGTGGACAATAGCTACTAGGCCTTTTTATAGTTTCATCACTAGACTTATTTTCAATGTCATTACTTTTGCCATGAAACTGTACCCTTAAGTTGAGCTTCCTCACAAACATTTTAAGGTCCATCAGTACCTGAGCAATCTCACTCCTGCAGCTTGGTACAAAAGTAAGTCCTTTGGACAACATACTTTTTTCATCTTCAGTCAGTACTTTAACAGAGTGGTTCCAAATAAGTGGAGCACCTGTTATTGTTGCTATTGTACCTGTTATTGTGGCTGGTTCCTCAGTCTGAGCCTGGGACCTGGGTTGTAGTCGGGGTTCCAGTCGGGACTGCCCAGGTATTGTATTTCCTTCACCCCTGTCCACTATTTGGTTCTCCTGTCTCCCTGGGAGTTCATGGATAGAGTATGAGACCTCTGGAATTCCTCCTCTGCTTTCTGGAATCTTGGTGGGTTGTAGTAGTATTCCTCGCTGTGGCTGTGGTGGGGGGGGCCTGGTAAGAGGGACAAGCTCTGAGGCTCTGGTGGTCATCTTCGTTCTTGTTCTGGTACTGGTGCTGGCTTTGGTATTGGTGTGGTGGTTGATGTCTGTGCTGTCGATATTGGTCTTCCTGAAGAAACTGGTCTCTGTGAAAGTGCTGCTGCTCCTGGTAGCTGGATTGTCTGTTGTCCCGGATGTCCTGGTAGTCCTGTAATTCGTCCTGTAGAACTCTCTGTCAGTTATGGTTGCCTCTGTGGCTTATGTTCCTGTCCTGATCCTTCTGTGATGTCAAAGGCTTCTGTGGAGTGTTGATAGCCAGATCCAGCAAGAGGCTAGTTACTAGTGGTATGCCACAGGGCTCACTGCCTGGGACCATTCCTGTTTGGAATATACTTCTCTGAAGTCAAGACTAATGTGGAAGGCCTCTGGATGACAAAGTCTGCCAATGACTGCAAGCTGGGGGCAACCACTGAATCCCCCAATGAGGTAGATATACTTCAAGTGGGTTTAGATCAGACAAATGACTGGTGCCAGAACCATGGCCTAAAACTAAATGCAAAAAAAATGCATTATCATACCCTTTTGGAAGTCAAATACCCATGCAAATTACAACATCAATAGCACACCCCATAAGAGTAGACTCAGAGGTGAGAGATCTATGTACACAGATAGATAGTAGCCTGAACTTTAATCACCATGTGTCCACTGTGGTGAGGAAGTTCTTCTTTGTGGCACAACTTATAAGTAAAGGTATGCCATCCAGCTCTAAGGAAATTATAGTCCCATTGTACTCAGCCCTTATTAGATCAATAATCTTATACACTGCACCATTTGGCATGTACTTGACTAAGCACATACAGCATCTGGAGTGACCTCAGAGGTTTCTCACAAAGGAAATACAGGGTGTAAACAACATGTCCTAAGTGGGTTGACTAAAAGTCCTATCTCTTTACTCTGTCTCCTACAGACTATTGTGCCTATAAGGCACTCAGAAATCCAGCCATGATTAAGCTGCTATAGGCAAGCAGCACAGGGGTCACTTGATATAAGGATCTAAACTTAGTCAGTGGCTCAAGCAAAACATGCTGGAGAGATAGATATGTGTCTCAGAGATTGCTTTTTCTTTGCAACAGGTTTTCTATTTACGTTAAGCAAAGACCTTCCCTGGCCCTCTTGAAATGCAGTTTGGATCAATGGATGGGGAATTGTAAATTCACACCTGGGGTAGTGTCTAGTACCTAGTAGTAACATACTCAAGGCATAGGCTAAAACGCATGCTATCCTTTTGCCTCTAGGCTCTGTATATTGGATAAAATCTGGCAGTATTGGCTATGCTTGTAAGAGCTCTTAAGCCATTAGCCTAATAATCTCCTATGAACCTGTGAAGAAGTAATAGCACAAGACAGCCATCTGGAAAAAGTCTGCTTTGACAACAGCTGATCTTTCCTCTTACCTTCATAAGCAGCAAACAGCTGGTCACCTTTCTTGAAAGGTCAAATTTTGTCTAGGTAATATCTGAGCTGCCTGTGTACATCCAGCGAGTGAATAATTTTTTCCTCATTTGTTCTTTTATTCCAGAAAGAAGATTGGAAGGTAAACAGTCTGTGTTAAAGTAAACTCTGAGAAATCTTTAGGCAAAGAGGTAGGATTTGTTCTTAAAGAAACCCTGTCCTTGTGAAAAATGAGGTAGGGCTGACTCACCATAAGAGCTCATATCTCAGATACTCTCCTGTGAGATGTCAGTGCAATAAGCAAAACAGTTTTCCATGTTAAGAACCTCAAATCAGGTAGATGAACTGGTTTAAATGGAGACAGAGTAAATTTTCAAGCACAAAGTTAGGATCTCAAGAAATAGCCACCTGTTTCCTAGGTGAATGAGTATGTAACACCTCCTTTCAAAAACTACCTAACTTGAGCATTATTAGAAAAGGGAGAATCCAAGAGTAGACAAACAGAAATGACTGACAAATGTACCTTGACAGAAGAGTATAACTGGCCATTGGACAATAAATCACGCAACTAATCAAGAACCAGAGGCAGCCAGGCCTGAAGAGGATCCTGATTCTTTGATTGACACCAACTAGAAAATCTTTTCTACTTGCACATATGATTTTACAGTAGCATGGTTTGCACATCCTCAGGAAAAAAATGACATTATACCTAAAAGGTATCAAAATGTTATTATACAGGCAGTTAGTTGAAGAGTTTCCAGATTGGGGTATTTCAAACTCCCACTATCTTGTGTGAGCAAATTCAGTTTGTGGGGAAGCTTTTAGTAATTGTACTTGACCAGACTGAAAAGAAGGAAGAACCACTGATGCCGTGACCAGAAGACACTCACTACCACAATTTTGTAGAGTCCTTCTGGACCTTTAGGAGAAGCCTAAACATCAGAGGAAAGGGTGAAAAAGCATACAGGAATATTCTTGTCAGAGGGAATAATAAAACATCTGTCTTCCAGGTCTGTCTGCAAGGAGTCCTGGAGCTGAATTTCTCTAGTTGTCTGTTCTTAAAAGAGGCAAAAGGATCTATTTTAGGTGTTCCCATTTGGATTGATTTTTGGAAGATCCAGGATGAAGTTTCCATTTGTGGGGGTCTGTCCTAGTCCTGCTGAGCCTGTCTGCAATGATGTTTTGCTCTGATGGAATGTATGAAACCTGCAGAGCCAGAATGAGCTGAAGGGCTGGCTCCCAGGCTGTCATAGAAAGACTGCAGCGAGGTAAGGATCAGGAGTAGTCTGGCCAAGGGAAGCATAAGATGATCATGCCATGTGCCCCAGAATCCTGAGGAACTCCCTTGCACGTGCATTCCTTTGACTGAAACATATCTATTTTTTCCTGGTGGAAGGAAAGATCTTCTCAAGGCAGAGTCCAAAAAAACATATCAGGAAAAGCATTCTATGAGAAGGGATAAAAGAAGAGAAAATTGATGCAAAACCACAGATTGAGTAGAAGTTTATGAGCAGTTGCTAAAGACTCTTGTCAGCTGAAAAAAAGTCTGCAAAGATAAGACAATTACCCAAAAACTGAAAAATGTGAATGCCTTGAATTTCGCAGCAGTAGTTTAGCAAGGATGGAACAGAGGGGCAACTGCCCTGGATGTAAAGTGCTAGGGGGTGCAATTGAGAGTTTCTGCATTTTAATCTTTTTTTATTTCTTTACTGAAATGCCAGTACAGAAATGTTCCTCAGTTCCATTTTTTTTGCTCATTACCTATAGGAAACTGATTGATACAATTTAGCTCCAATCAGCTTTCCAAAGTAAAAGCCAGTCTTTTTTTACCTTAGTTGAAGAGACAAGGGTGCATGTGGATTTGTGGAAGCTGACTAATCATGTCTCTACAAAGCTGAAGTCCTCTTGTTTTATTTTTATCTTAGTTTGGGGAGGTTGTGGATTTGTAAGAAGCCAATTGGAAAGGATCAATTGATTTTCTACAAAAGTGAACAAAGTCCTTTCTTTTTAGTTCTTCTTTTGGGTAAGGGGGTGTGGCTGTACTTTAGTACTACATGTTAAATGAGCCAGATGCAGCTCTGGTCTGCAGTTTACAATGACTGGAGCTAGGCATTTTATGAATACCTTTGGTGCAGTGGACAGTTCAAAAGGTAAAACAGAACTAATAATATAAGCCAGACAACATATCTTACAAAATGTCTGAAATGCTCTGCAATAGGAATGCAATGATAGCCATAATTTAGATCCAGCTTTACCATGAAAGCTAGAGGACTGCAGAGATAGCATTTTGAACTATGTTCAGAAAAGAAAGGTCCAGCAGAGGCTTACAGGACTCTCCTGTTTGGGGAAAAAGGAAAATTCTCAAATAGAACCCTTTGCCTAGAGAGGTACTGGTTCTGTGACTGCCTGAGGCAGTGTGTCATGCAAATTGAGAAGCAATATAGAGGTCTGCAACGTAATTTGTAATGTCATCACAGCTTCTGCTGCATCAAGTACTCATCCACCCATCCAGAACAGGAGACAATGCACATACATTGCTTCCTGTTGTAACCAGTCTGGTACTGATGGTGTTTGAATCCCATCACTGCCAACCAAACACCATAATGGCTTTGTGATTGACAGAGGCTATGGTCCTTGGATACAGATTACTTTCCATAAAAAGGTCTGTTGGCCACTGAAGAGATTATCTCTCAGGTCACACCACTGGCATCCAACAGGATAAAGTTAAAGATACACACAAATCTGATTCACTCACCAATTCATTCATTAAAATCAACCTAGCCTCAACAGCATGCAGGGAATATGCACTACTGCTGGGGGTATGGGTTTCCAAATTCCACACCAGACTGAGTTGGGTCTTTACATATCCTTAAAATGGATTTTAAGAAATGTCCTTCTCAAGTGCTTCTTGAAATTAATTTCTACTATATGTAGTAAACTGTCTTTCATCAGTGATCTGCTTATATCAGTGACTAATGGGAGATAATGAAATCCCAGTCCTCTTTTTCACTACCCCCTTTGCATATGTGTTTGTCTTCAATGCTTCTTACCCATGGTAACTGCATTTCAATCAAAGTATTAATTCACTTACGCGCACACACACACACACACACACACACACACACACACACACACACACACACACACACACACACACACACACACACACACACATAAACACACTTCTCAGGAAAGGTTTGTAGAATTCATCAATTCCCCACAAATTTCATCCTGTCAAGGTGGTAATACCACCACTTTAGACTGAGCTAGAGACCCACTAACTACTGTGTCACTATTGATCAATAGCCAAAAGATAATAATAAACACAAATGGTAATATGTAAAGCAATCTGGCCAATCTGGAGACTGCTGATCACCAGAAAGCCTAATAATTGCTTTATAGGTGACAGTTTGGAATCTGTGCTTATATTCTGGGCCTGGTGAGAGAAGGAGCAGTGCATTGATTCCTGACTGTTTCTGGGTGGAGAGTGAGTGTCTGTGTTTAATACTCCTGATTGGTCTGGTTTCTATTCAAGGCATCTACCAGGAAAAGGCTACAAGCCTACAAACCCTTGCATCATCTGGGACAAGACTGTGGATCACCAAACAGGTTCCTGCCTGCTTCTCATCTTGGGATTGGTGCTAATATTTTGCTTCTGGTGAGAGGAGAAGCAAAAGAGGATTGTATCCCAACAGAGTGAAGCTGTGGTGAGACCAGCATTAGTAGTAGCAGCCAGGCAGTAGCCATTCTTGTGACTCTCCTCTTGTCATTATTCTTGACAAGCTAATTATTTGTTTTCGGTAAGTACTGCTTGATTTATTTCTAACTTCAGAATATCTGTCTAAATACTTCATCCTTAAATTTTCAGGGTCTACGTATTAGTTTCCCCTCAAGTGTTTGGCAGTGCTCTGTATAGACTCAGACACCTTTAGTGACATTTTTCCTGTAAAAACACAATTGAAATTTCTCCAATATCTAGTTACACACAGGACAACTGGTTTGCAATGGCAAGCACTGTCCCCATAGCTGCAAACAGGATACTCCTGACAGTGATTGATATTCTCACTCCAACTGTCTAATCAATAAAAAAGGGTCTGTGGCCATGAATATGAACTTTCCTACTATCTCCATTACCAGCTTGGTGGATATGGGTATCCTGAGGCAATGTAGAAATTGCCTCATGTTTACTGATAACCAGTTAATTCTCAAACAATCTAATATGATATGTGAGAGATGTATTTACACAACATCACTGGAGGCAAAACTCTCACATAAAAGTGCTCCTAATGTCAATAAGGTTGCCAGTAGTACACATGCTGCACCCATCACGCACAAGTCAAAGCAGACAAACCAACCTCCATATGTTGAGGCAATTAAATGTAACCTTCCTAAACCACAAATACCTCCTTTCAATTGTGCTTTTACAGAAAAAATGTCACTCAAGGTGTCTGAGTCTGTTCAGAGCACTGCCAAACACTTGAGGGAAAACTAATACATAGACCCTGAAAATTTAAGGATAAAGTATTAAGGCAAATATTCTGAAGTTGCACATAACAAATATCCTCAGCAGCCCCAAATGTGCTCTTTCAAATCAACACCCACATCAACACATAGCGCTACATCTCATGGAGCCTCTACCTCTAAGCCCATAAGGCAAGCCACCACACTATCCAGCATTCTAGTCATTGGAGATTCCATCATAAGACACACTGGTGTCCCTCTCACCAGGCTGAATAAAGAGAAAGTCATGGTCAGTTGCTTATCAGGGGATAGGATCCACCACATTACACACGCACTCAGGTCACTGGACCACAATTACTAATATGACTCAGTCATGGTCCATGTGGGCATAAATGATCTGAGAAGTACCTTCCTAGACTATATGAAGAGAGACATCATGGAGCTCTCAGAATATGTGTCAGGCTGGCATTGAGCAGCATTTTACTTCTCCAAGGATAATGCCACAATACAAACAAAAGATGATTGACTTTAATAATTGGCTTATTTTCTGGTGTCATTCTAAGGGGGTGCAATATTTCTCAGCATAGAAGGAGATGTTTAACTGACCACGGGATGGTCTGCACCTCTCCCCAGTAGGCTTTCAAATATTAGCTAAAACATTGTCTTCCCCCATAGTGCATTTTTTACACAATGTCAAACTGAAAGTACTTCTAACATAGCAAGTCAAAACCAAAAAAATCTAAAGGTATTATTACTCAATGCTAGGAGTCTAAACAAAAAACTCCACTCTCTAGAAGCTCTCTTCACCCTAGAGAATGCTGATGTCTGTGCGGTCACTGAGACATGGTTTAAGGCTGCTGAGGGCACATCAACAGTGCAAGGTTAGAATGCCTTCCACACATTTAGGCCAGCTACTTCACAAGCAGGAACTAAAGGTGGAGGTGTCTCTATTTACATCAAAAATAAATATACTTCAAGGCTGGTCAAACAAGACAATGTACTTGAGCTGATCCATGTTCAAACACCATAGGTAAAATCCAGCACCACTTCCTTGCAAGCTATAGGTCCCCCTAAATGACCCAGCAAACTCATACCATGTATTTAAACTTACTAGAAACACTAACAATCCAACCCAATACCATATTCATGGGTGACTTTAATTACTCCTCTATTAACTGGGAATCCTACATAACACCAAACGTACATGCACAGAGATTCCTGGATTTTGTAAACACAAACTCCCTGGACTAGATAGTCAGTACACCAACCAGGGGTGCAACCATACTGGATCTGGTCCTCACTAATATGGGAGAATGCTGCACACCTTCTACTGTAATGCCTTCCATGGTAAGGTCAGACTACAAAATGGTCTTCTTTGAAGTAAAAATAAAACCTGGATCCCCCGTTAAACCTGGAATATTCAGGAACTATCCTAAGGCTAACCTGCTATTAAGTGAGAACCTGGCAACATTTCAAGCCCCCATAAATCTTGAGAACACTGCTGCCTATGCAGAGATGTTCACAGAAACCCTGTACAAGCATGTTAATTGCTGCACAGAGGCAGCTGTACCCACCAGGAAGAAGTACAGAACTAACTCAAAAAATAAGCCACCCTGGTGGAATCACAAAATCAATAGGCTGTATAACAGAAGGAATAAATTCATGGCACAAATTAGGAGGTGCAGCACTCAGCAGGATAAAAGCACTCTCATCAAACTAAACAAACAACTCAGAGAACAAATAAAATCTACCAAAGCCAAATTTGAGGTAAGTTTGCCCTCCCAGGCCAAGGACAACCACAAAGCATTCTTTAGCTATGTCCACAACCTCAAAGGCAATGCATAATTGTGTGCAGAGCTCATTGTAAATGGAGTCACCTACACTGAGTCAGGAGATATAGCAAACCTCCTGGCTGATAAATTCAGCTCCAACTTTACCCCTCTCTTTCCCTCAACCTTCCCTCAGGAAATATCATCAAATATAACTCCCTCTACTATCACTAGAAAAAAGGTTGTTAATGCTCTCTCTAAGACCAAGAACATTGCATCAATGGGCCCAGACAAAATCCCAGGATGCCTTCTAAATAGCATGAAACACGACCTATCAGGGCCTCTGGAATTACTATTTAACTGTAGCCTCCAAACAGGCTTCATGCCTCATGAATGGAGAAAGGCAACAGTCATCCCTCTGCACAAAGGTGGGCTATCTACAGACCCTGGAAACTACAGACCCATAAGTCTCACTAGTCGTATATGTAAAACCGTGGAAAGAATTATCATGGGGATGATCAATAGTGATATAGTAAACCTCCTGACATTGGACCCAGTCCAGTTTGGTTTTGTCAAGGGCAGATCATGCCTACTCAACCTGGTGGACTTCTTTGAGAAGGTCACAAAAGCAATGGATGAGGGCAAAATCATTCACACTGCCTTCCTTGACCTGGCCAAGGCATTTGACAATACCCCACTCGGGCATTGTTGACAAACTCACCCAGTTAGGTACAAACCTGTATGTCACCCAGTGGATAGCCAACTGGCTCACAAACAGGACCCAGGAAGTTAGAATTGGGGTGTCCACCTCTACAAAGAGGCCAGTCACAAGTGGAGTCCCTCAGGGATCAGTTCTTGGACCTCTCCTTTTTGGCATTTATTTCTCAGAAGTCAAGGCCAGTGTCAGTGGTCTCTGGCTGAATAAATTTGCAGATGATTGCAAATTAGGAGCTGTCATTGAATCTCACACTGACACAAATGTTCTCCAGGAGGGGTTGACACAGACAAACAACTGGTGTCAGAGCCATGGACTAAAACTAAATGCCAAGAAATGCATAATAGTATCCTTTGGGAAGTCATCCATCCCTGGTAACTATCATATTGGCAACACATCCTTTAGAGTTGACCCTGTAGTCAGGGACGTAGGGACACACATAGATAGTAATCTAGCCTTTGACCATCAAGTGTCTACAGTGGTGAGGAAATCATTTTATGTTGCAGAATTTTTAAACAAAGGTATGGCATCTAAGTCAAAAGAAGTAATTGTTCCACTGTATTCAGCATTCATCAGACCTATCATTGAGTACAATGCCTTCTTTGGTATGTACCTAACCAGGTATATCCAACAATTGGAATGTCCACAGAGGTTCCCCACTAAAAGAATACAGGGTGTAAGTAAAATGTCCTGTGCAGACCACCTCAAAGCCATATCCCTGTATTCTGTCTCCTATAGGCTTTTGAAGGGAAATCTATACCTGGCATAAAGGGCATTGTCAGACCTCACTCTGATGGACCTCCTGCATATCCACAAAAAAAACAGCACCAGAATTACCCATTCTAAAAACGTAAACCTTGCCTGTGATATAAATATGACCTGCTGAAGAGATAGCTATGTATCCCAGAGACTACCCCATCTATGGACAGGGTCCCCATCCATGTGAAGCAGAGTTCTTCCCTAACCCAATTCAAGTAGAACTTGGACAATTGGATGGGGAACTGGAAATTCATCCCTGGTTTGGCACCTATGCCTCTAATGGACACAGGTAACCTGTAAATGGTTCATCCCCCCAGGCCCATGCCTACACTTATCAAGGGTGTCAGAACTTGTCAAGGATTTGGGATGCATGGCTAGGCTTAAAAAGGCCCTTGTGGTCATTAGCCTAGTAAACACCTATGAACATATTTGAAGCAGATATCAGAAGCTTGTTAACTTATAGTGCTAAAAACATCCTCTTCTCACATAATGAATAATGCATAAATAAACACCATTCACAAAATCTTAAAACCCCAAATAAAAAGGTTTATTTAGAAAATAAAAAAGTCAGACAATACTGATATAAATTAAATATGCAGAAGTAAATACATTTGCAAGACAAATATGTATTTGTATAGAAAGAAGTCTTAAATGGAAGACTGTAACTACTAGTAGCTGAATACCTTGACTGACTCTAGGGAAAACAATACTCTGAGCAGAGTTACCAAAATATTATGCAGGAAGATTGCAGACAGATACTTACACAGATGTATTCTACAGCAAGGTTTCAGCAGGGCTGACTTTGCACAAATTCGGTTAACTTTTTTTAGTGTATCTCTTTCCCTAGCAAACAAAGACAGTGATATCAGTTTTTCTCGCATACAGGAAAAACAACAGAAAGTCCAACAGGATGCCACATAGTGCTAATAACTGCTTGTAGATGGCTGTTTTTATGGTTCACCATCATATGGTCGACCGGTGGATATTTGAGAGATTATTTGCAAAAGGAGTGCTGCAACATCCCAAAACTGCAAATGCAAATGTTACGAAAAAGATGTCGAAGACACAAATGAGTGAATTCCAGTGTGCATTTGCACTTTTGTGAGTTTGGCATCCTTCACTGTAGTGCGTCCTCGGAGTTAGTATATATAATTGGCGGGGGTGTGGGGAGTGCAGGGGGCTTGCTCCCTGCTAAACATGTTGTGAATGGCACCAGATGTTGAGGTAAGTTCGAAAAAATGTCAACAGTTCGAATTCAAATTGTTGACATTTTTTTAATTCGTTGTTATGCTCGTTCACTAACATTAATTTTGACAATGTTTTTTGAGTAAGTGATTACTCACACAAAACACTGTCAAAACTAGGATGGTAAAGCGTTTTTATAACCTTAAACTCAAGTTTCTTCACTGCAACACTTTCAGAACTTCCCATGCATTTGTAGGTGGCAATTAATTCTTTTCCATGTCACAAACCTTTTTTTACATTTCATCATATGCTTGCTACGTTTTCCCAGTTGGTTAGGCACAGTAACCTTTTAGCTTTGAACATTAAGCCCTAGGCTCATCTTATACCCTCCTTTGAGGATAGGTAAGAATTAATTTATTTTTTAATGTATTCATACTTTACCGATCTTTCACTGCCACTTATTTTAACAAGTGTATTTTCAAGTAGGCCTCACCGCATCTCTAAAATTACTTCACTGGGTTCCTCCATCTTTAACCATGAATTATCAACCAGAGAATCTCTAGCCCTTCTAGTAACACATTCTTCATTCTGAATTATTCTGTATCATTCATTCTATAGATACAAATATGCTGTACTTAACATATCTGCTATACATGTATTAAGCAACACCCTCTGCAATCTCAGAGATGTCTTGTACAAAAAC
Source organism: Protopterus annectens (assembly GCF_019279795.1). Taxonomy (NCBI): domain Eukaryota; kingdom Metazoa; phylum Chordata; order Ceratodontiformes; family Protopteridae; genus Protopterus; species Protopterus annectens. The sequence goes on along the minus strand of NC_056725.1, from coordinate 1,811,538,442 downwards.
TTTCTGGATATGCTTCTTTGCTGTACATTTATTAATGGAATTTCTTACATCCATGAATTATTGCTAGCAGCTCTTTGTTTGAGTATATATCTTCAGTGCATCTGTAAAAGCTATCAAATTATACGCAACTGATGTGTCTTCCTGTAAGTTCACAACTCCTGTACCATTTTATCTTGCGTCTACAGATAACACAGTTGGTTTATTCACATAACATTATTTGAAAGCGGATGCTGCTTTTATTAGTTTCTTGAGCATCTCAAAGCATATCTCCTATTGGTCTCTATATTACATAGTTACATTTTGCTCCAGTAACATTTTAAGACATGTAATTACCAAAACATACTAAGTATAGACTCTGGAAATGCTATAACATGTTGATAGTCTTTCAGATTTTTACTCTGACTCTTTGTAGAAAGTACCACATGGCATGTATTCTTGCAGCTTAGCAACAACATACCTGAAAACATACCACATATACTGCATCCCTCTTTATAAGTTCTTAAATTCATACATTTGATGGCAGTATTTATGTCAAGGACCATAAAGAAGTGCTGATTTTCTTATTTCAGGATTATAGGCTAAAATTCCCACTCAGTTATAAAGATTATGTATATTTTGGGGTCTCAGATACCTGAATAAATGCTGGAAGCGTATTCCACAATTCAGATAATCTTAAGATTATAAAGGGTTGCCTCAGTCTTGTTTTAAAACTCTGAATATGTAATTTAAATTCTTTATTTCTTGCAGTACAATGGATTAGCAAGGAGGAAGTAAGGATAGCTATGAAGAGGATGAAGAACAGAAAGGCTGTTGGTCCAGATGACATACCTGTGGAAGCATGGAGGTGTTTAGGTGAAATGGCCATGGAATTTTAACCAGATTGTTTAATGAAATCTTGGAAAGTGAGAGGATGCCTGAGGAATGGAGAAAAAGTATTTTGGTACCGATTTTTAAGAATAAGGGTGATGTGCAGAGCTGTAGTAACTACAGAGGGATTAAATTGATCAGTCACAGCATGAAGTTATGGGAAAGAGTAGTGGAAGCTAGGTTAAGAAGGGACGTGATGATTAGTGATCAGCAGTATGGTTTCATGTCGGGAAAGAGCACTACAGATGCGATATTTGCTCTCAGGGTGCTGATGGAGAAGTACAGAGAATGTCAGAAGGAGTTGCATTGTGTTTTTGTAGACTTAGAGAAAGCATATGACAGGGTGCTTAGATAGGAGTTGTGGTATTGTATGAGGAAGTCGGGAGTGTCAGAGAAGTATATAAGAGTGGTACAGGATATGTATGAGGGTAGTGTGACAGTGGTGAGGTCAGTGGTGGGAGTGACAGATGCGTTTAAGGTGGAGGTGGGGTTACATCAAGGATCAGCTCTGAGCCCTTTCTTATTTGCAATGGTGATGGACGGGTTGACAGACAAGATCAGACAGGAGTCCCCGTGGAATATGATGTTTGCAGATGACATTGTGATCTGTAGTGAGAGTAGGGAACAGGTGGAGGAGACCCTGGAGAGATGGAGATATTCTCTAGAGAGAAGAAGAATGAAGTTCAGCAGGACTAAGACAGAATATATGTGTGTCAATGATAGGGAGAATAGAGGAATGGTGAGGATGCAAGGAGTAGAGGTGGCAAAGGTGGATGAGTTTAAATACTTGGGGTCAATAGTTCAGAGTAATGGTGAGTGTGGAAGAGAGGTGAAGAAGAGAGTACAGGCAGGATGGAGTGGGTGGAGAAGAGTGTCAGGAGTGATTTGTGACAGACGAGTACCTGTAAGAGTGAAAGGGAAGGTCTACAAGAGGGTAGTGAGACCAGCTATGTTATATGGGTTGGAGACAGTGGCATTGACAAAAAGGCAGGAGTTTGAGCTGGATGTGGCAGAGTTAAAGATGTTAAGATCTGCACTGGGTATGACGAGGGTGGACAGGATTAGGAATAAGTATATTAGAGGGTCAGCCCAGTTTGGAAGGTTTGGAGACAAAGCCAGAGAGGCAAGATTATGTTGGTTTGACATGTGTAGAGGAGGGATGCTGAGTATATTGGGAAAAAGATGCTAATGACGAAGCTACCAGGTAACAGGAAAAGAGGAAGGCCTAAGATAAGGTTTATGGATATGATGAGAAAGGACATGCAGGTGGTTGGTGTGACAGAGCAAGATGCAGAGGACAGGAAGAAATGGAAACAGGTGATCCGCTCTGGCGAACCCTAATGGGAACAGCCAAAAGAAGATGATGATTTCTTGGAGTACAGCTAGTATGATAATACATTTAATGCTATGTGCAAAATTTCACTAGGAAAAAAAAAAATTTGTATGCCAAAATAAATGTACCTCTTATATAATGATGCTTTAAAGTGTGGAAGTTAAAGTGCATATGACATTTCTTTTAATTTTAATATTTTCTTCATAGCCATCATCAGCATTTGATTCTTAACATTGCAACTGTCTGATATTATAACCACAAAAGCGAGGGAGCCCGCATGATTTTTTTGCAGGGGGGGTGCAAACCCAGAGCCCTGCCCACACAGCCACACCCCTTGCCCCCTCAGCCATGCCCACGCCCCCACCCCACACCCCCGCATCCATTCCAGTGTCTTATTACTTGGATATTTCTCCCCATTTGTCATAGACACTGTTCAAATCTCTCAGTGTGCATACTGTTTTATGCTTTACTTCTACAATGATTACAGATATTTGGATTTCATTTACAACTTTTATTTCAAATTTTATAGCACAGACACTGATAGACATTTACTAAACCTAAACAAAGCAATAGTCTTACAATGAAACAGACTTGACATTAAAACTTCTCTACCTTTGAAACCCACATTCACTGAAACAGCATTGAAACGCACATTCAAAGAAAATGCTTCTGGCCGGTGGCAGGGTAAGTTTACCTTTGGGCCATTTTCAAATCATAGGATCCTTGCACACATTTTTAGAACCATGCAAAAGTTCTTTGATTCACCTTCCTGACTGTATTAATTATACTATATAATAATTGAATTATATCCCTTGTATAATACAGCACCACTTGTTAGAGTGTGTTTTAAATTTATAGTTCTGAACATTTTTCCTTTAAGCAATGAAACAAATCATATGAACCAATAATGACAACCTGCCCAATTCAGAACATTTCAACCATAAAGGGCCACTCAAACATCTGTCATACAATCAACCAATATCAATCAATATGCAGTATCTCTGCAGAAGTAAAAGTCATCTGAATAATTCCACTTTAAAGAGATCTGAAACCAATGAAGAGGTTGTTGCTAGAAAACAACTTTATATTTCAGTGTTTCATTTACAAATTCAGTGCCTGTTGCCCGTGAAGAATAAATTGCCTATGTTGCATTAAAAGAAATGGTAAGCCGGTATATTGCAATAGGGAGTGGGGGGGGGGGGCAAGAAAAACAGGTTCATTGTTATTAGGTATCTCATCTAAAGGAGGACATACTAAGGACTGCAGTACCATACCCCCTTAAAATACAAATGCTGTAGGAATAGAACCTATAGCTCTTTGCAACAAGATGCAAGTATGCTACCTGCTGTGCTAACACTGCTTTAAAATTCTATACCACAATAATGATACCAGTTGCTAAACAATCTCTCTCTCTCTCTCTGACTCTGTCTGTCACACACACACACACACACACACACACACACACACACACACACACACACACACACACACACACACACCTCAACTTCTTACTGCAAGAAATCTGGACAAAGCCAAAATTAAACAGGGACAGATTATAAATATTGCTTTCATTAACTTATAAAATTGCTAGAATGACAGGATTTGTGTTGGTACGCATTTTTCTAAAGGATATGATGTCTAAAACTATTTAGCAACTTCCATCTTTTTTTAGCAGGAATATGGGGCAAAAATCTGGACATTCTGCAAAAACCTGGACAGCTGAGGGGTATGCTACCTCCCTTTTATACATGCACACACATATATAGTTATCTACATATATAGATGTATAAATAGAAATATAAGAATACACACTACATAATCTGGATAATCTATGTGCAACATAAACAAAAAGCTCAGAATCTTCTCTTGAAGTGTATAATACTAGAGACTGATTCAGTCTGTGATGCTCTGTGTTTGCCTTTATATTTCATATCTCTTGAACATGCAGGTGGCAAATAGCAGAATTCATTAGGCAACCCTTGGTCTCTCTCTTTCACTCTGTCTCCTTCTTCCCCACCCCTGCTCTTCCTTAACCCTTTCTGACTTGCAAAGGTTCATAGTACTGTTGTTTTCTCAGTTTCATATGGTTTTATTTTAGAAGAAACTGAAGGCAGCATTTTTAGTATCTTTAGCTTAAACCTACAGTTTAAACATTGCACAGAAGAATGCATTAGCTTCCCCCCTCTATGCAGTTCTTATATTATCTTTTCTAAATATCCTTTTTTCTTTTTAATGAGAAGGGGTATTTTTATGTTATTAGTGTCATTGCTGCATGAAACAGATTTGTGTATTGAGTTACCTAGTTGAATTACATGATTATTGTGTGTGTGAGATTTGTTTTTTAAGTGAGATTTCTTTTTTAAGTGAAGGAAAGCAGTGCTGAAAACACACCAGTTTTTGTAAGTGGCATAGACACATGTGCTGATCCTTTGGCTTCATCTTCAGGTGGTCATTCCTTTTCCCATAAAAGTTATTCCCTTAAGCAGTAACCTAAGGAGCTGTTTACTATTGCAGAACTGTTTGTTCCTGATTTCCTCCAGTTAATCAGTGGTGTGGTAGTCTGTTGCTGTTTTATTTAAATAGAAACAAAATGTATCCTACATCTGATTGTCCAAAACATGAGCATCTGCAGTAAACCATAGCCAACCATGTAATGATTTCATTGCCTTACAAAGAAGGTGGTGGCACAGAGTTCCAAAAAAATACTGTTTACTAAATTTTTTTTTGAATTTTAAATACAAATGTTTTCAGCTCTTGAACTCTAGGTTTTCTTAGCTGGGAAGTATTATGATCAAACAGTGAGGTTAAATGTATATTTGCTTAAAGTCTCTCCGCGGTGGTGGTGCTGCGGTAGCATTGTCACCTCACAGTAATATGCTATCCGGTTCGATTCTCGGCTAGAGCGTCTTCTGCGTGGAGACATGTGTGAATGGGCGTACCTTCGTTGAAGGTTGTGCATCAGGGCTGGTAACTCGGCATGTAAAAATCAACTACCAATCATTAGTGGACTGGAGTTCTGCTGTGGCGACCCCTAACTGGGAAAAGCCAAAAGACACAACAACATTGTTTAAAGTCTCTCTCTCTCTTTTGTGGTTTTGGATACATGAAAGCAAAAATAAATGAATACAAAGCATATAAAAGAATAAAAAGTGATAGATACAACAACATGGCCTGGCAAGCATGTCAGTTTTAAGCTTTTATAATAATGAATCCCTGGTTCCACTGTTAGCCCCTTTGTCTCTGATTAGGTCTCAGTTTGGCTGTATATTGGGGGGTTGCTTCAAAAATTCAAGGAGCATTTAGAATTTAGACTAGATTATTGGAACTGCATTAATATTCTCCAGACTTTAGTTTAACTAGGCATACAGTGTCTTTTTTTGACCCATTTGCACACTAACCTTCTTGCCTCCACATTTTGATTTTTTTCTTGTTGCATATATACAGCCTGCATGTCAGATCGTTAGTTAACACAAATCAGATCCTTCTGTCACTTCTCTCTCTAAGTAGTTTAAAAGAAACAAGAAATCAAAACTAATCAATTAAGAACCATGTTGACTTAAATGGAATATTTTCAGTGATTTTTAAGTTCTTAAATGCATTCATCAGTTGTTGGTTTTGGATATTTGTGCAACATAGGTTCATAGGTAGGTACTAGGCTATCGGCCCAAGGGCCTACATAAGCCTAGCCAGCAAGGTTCCATGGCTTACGCTACCCGAGAAAGTTATTTTCCTGTGCCACTGTTGAGCAGAGACACAGAAGTGATCCCCGGGGTGTATTTCCTATTTCTCATCCACTCATCAAGATTTTTCTTGAAGAGTGCTAATGAAGAACTTTGCTTGACATAGATGGGTAGCTTTTTCCAGAGTATAGGAAGTCTCTGGGACAGGAATCTATCCTTCCAGCATGTTCTGTTTATTGTGGTGACAAGGTTTAGGTCCCTAGAGCGTGTAGCTCAGAAGGATTGGGATTTCTTTAGTTGTAGCAGGTCCAACAGCTTTATATGTTAGGCAGAGATCACCTCGGAGTAGGCAATATGCTACGGAGTAAAGCTGGAGTTTTTTGAGGTGGTCAGTGTAGGCATTTGTTTGAGGCCAGTAATCCTCTTTGTGAGGTACTTCTGTGGCCTTTCCAGCTGCTGCATATGTCTTGTGAGGTACATTCCAAAAGGGGCGTTGTACTCTATAATGGGTCTAATGAGTGTTGAGTAGAGGGGAACAATGACCTCTTTTTTCCTGGATGAGAACCCTTTTATGATGAGGTGTGAAACGCAGAAGGACTTCCTGACTACTGTGGCGATGTGACTATCAAAGGAGAGACTACTGTCCACCTGGGTCCCAAGGCCTCTTATCACGCATTCGGTGTTAAGTAGATTACTACCTATGTGGTAGTTCATGGGTACAGAGTTTTTACCAAAGGGGATGACACTGCACTTTTTGTCATTGAGCTTGAGGCCATGGCTCTGACACCAGGCATCTGTCTCAGTGAGGCCCTTTTGTAAGATGTCCACGTCATTTGGGGAGTTGACTATGGCTCCTAGTTTGCAGTCATCTGTGAACTTCATTAGCCAGAGGCCTTCTGTGTTAGCCTGTACCTCAGAGAAGTAGATACCAAACAGGAGAGGTCCCAGGACGGAACCCTGTGGTACTCCACTTGTTACTGCTTTGAGGTCAGATTTGGAGTCTGCAACGTTTAGAGTGTGGGTTCTGTCAGTGAGCCAGTTGGCAACCCATCTTGTGACATAGGGATTTATACCTAGTTTAGTGAGTTTAGCTATAATTCCAGAATGGGGGATGATGTTGAAAAACTTGGCGAGGTCAAGATAGGCTGTGTGAACCACCTTACCCTAATCCACAGCTTTGGTGACTGCCTCAAAGAAGTCAAACAGGTTCAGGAGGCATGATCTGCCTTTCACAAACCCGAATTGGGTGGGATCCAGAGTTTGGAGGTTACCAATGTCTTTGTTTATGAGTTCCATGATGATACTTTGGTAATTGTGAAACTAACATTATGCAGTCTAGAATAATAGTAATTGGTAAAATTAACTTATTATACATCTCTGCGATATTTTAAAAAATGTGATCCAATAATCTTTGAATTGCTTATGGTAATTCTTTATTAACATAAATCACATCTTATAATCATAAGCTATGTTTTTTGTAATAAAGTATACCTTAAATGATAAATAGCTATATGTTATAATGAGCGGTTGTATGTTTAAATATGGATAGCTACTTTTTTAAAAGGAATGTACTTTTGCAATCTCTTTGGAAGAGGTTGCACCTGCCTTCATAAATATTGTGTAATAAAATAATAATTATACTAACAGAAATATCTTTAATGATTACATTGCATAGTTTTAGCAGTACAGAAAAATGTATTCACTAGCCACTGCACTGTCATTTTTTAAAGCTATTTGATATGCATTTTGTATCTGTATATGCAAGTTTGAATACACAAATCTTATAAATGAAGCATAAAGCATGCATACAGCCCATCTTCTATCACTTTCTGTTGTTACAGGAAACAGGTTTACATAGCACGCTTTAATTTCAGATCCTGTAGTTGTTTCCTGTCTAAGAAATGTGTAACCATAACATTTAAACTGCGGGAACAGACATACACACACACACACACACACACACACACACACACATATATATATATATATATATATATATATATATATATATATATATATATATATATATATACACATATACACACACACACACACACACACACACACACACACACACACAGTACACCTCTTAAACACTTAAAAACACACACGCACACGGAATATTGTAAGGACCAACATGCCTTGGAGGTCACACAAATATTTCAACTGATTCCATATTATTTTGAGAGTAAACACCTGCCATGTTATTTTCCAGTTATGTTACTTCACATTAATGCCATGCCATCTAAACATGGAAATTAAGTACAGAGGTTTGTTCTGTTAATGCTGGTTTTTGCTTCTGCTAGGACATCTTTAGCCTTCCTAGAAATACCATTATCCTGGTACACATCCTCCGCCAGTTATGTAATACCAGTTGATGTGATGACAGAATATTCCATTCCAGAATCAGCCATCTTGGACAAAAAAAAATGACTTCACTTATAGCCAGTGGATGAAACATTCACAGATGTTCTGGCGAGCATTCTGTTTCCCCACAGAATGTATCTCAAGAGTTCTACAAAAACATTTTGTTAAATGATACATGAAATAAAGGCCTGCCACATGTTCACTTATTTTGCAATGAGCCAGGCACTACTCCCTGACGTAGAGCATATAAGCAGCATTACGTAAAAATGTCTCCTCCTCCATCTCTGTCCTCTGCCTTTTGTTTAATACAAACAACCATTGTTAACTGCAGTAGTATAGCATGCTTCCATATGGATTCGAAGTAACTCATCAAGTTGTCTTTACTCAACTTGTCAACCCAGCACCATGGTGAAGAAGGATAATGCCCTGAATGAGAGACAGACAACCCTCATTTGAATGGTGGCTCGAGTGCTGGAACAGCCAGGGAGACGAGGATGAGAAATGAGCGACTACTGCTCACCCATCCCTGGGGGGAGACTGTGGTGGTTTGTTTTGATTTTCTGCTGCTCTAGAGCTAAGTGCAAAGGCTCAGTAGCATGAAAAATAGGAAGCAATTGTGAGACAAATGTGTGATGTGTCTACTGTGATAGTAGCCCTTGTCTGAACAGGCAAGGAAGTGCAACTGTACAGAGGGCAGAGTATTGCTGGTCACTAAGGTGATGTAGGTGCTTGTGTCTTCATCATGGGAATGGTTGGGGTTTACATACATAAAAATTGCTCACATTCAATCTGAATACAGACACAAACTAGCCTCATGGCTGTCTGGATAAAGGATTCCTTTGGATGGCTCATAGTGAGAAATGGCCTGAGTCTCATTAGTAGAGGTTTGTGTTGGCAGGCATGGGGCAAAAAGCATAAACATTTACTGTATTTATTTAACTTGACTTCAACTCAAACACAACAAAATTTCATTGTAGACTGGTAATCCCCTCTGCACACCCACACATCTCCATCTTTAAATGTACTAATTTATAGATTGTGCAAACCTGGATAAGGACCCCCCCTTCCCCAGCACTTCCAGATCCAGATCTCTATAATGTCAATATACACTATGTTATTAAGTAGGGATTTGGGAAAACATTGTCAACAAATACTGTTATGAGAAGCATTAGCTCATTATAAGCTATCCACCCCATTCTGCAGACTCACAAATGGATAATACTTGGTTAATCTGCATTATATCTCAATTTCTTTCTTGACAATTTATTACATGGTTAAATATGCGAGTTGCATTGTTTTATTTCTGAAGCCTTTGGGTGAATACACATAGAGGATCACATAGCAAGGCATGATTATAAGTCTGAACAAGTCAATCGCGACTGGTGGTACTATAATAATGGAGATGGTCCTGCAAAACTGGAATTAAAACTTCAGGAATAATTGATCTGATGTCCTTGGATTGAGCATAGCTAATATCAGGTGGCTCATGATAGTCTCAGTCATTCATTTCATGAATAATCAACCCTATCACTCTAATGTCCAGCTGGAAGACTAGAGTATGATCAAATGAATGGGTAGCAGTGGAAACAACCTGAGTGAACCTGAATCTTTTCATAATGTGGAGGAATTCTTTGACAAAAGTCACTGACCTGTCATTGATCCATGAACTGAAGTCCCCAAAGATGAGCCATTGGGGGTATATCAAACCAGATGAGATAAGAAGTCAGTAAACTTCTAAAGGAATGCCCCAATACTAGTGGATGGATGGTAGATGATGACACAATTAGAGGTTGCTGCTGTGTTATGTTGCAAGTGTCAACCTTGATGTGCTTCAACCCAGTGGCCAACTGATGGAAAATAACTCCACTGCCAAAGCAATCAAGCCTCAGTTGCTGTACAGCTAAGAAACTGGGAGATATTAAGGCAGCCAGGATAGGGCCAACATTCCCATCTAACCAGGTCTTAGTGATAAAAGTCTCATCTTCATCATGCAACAGGTAAGACAAGATAATAGTCTCTTTGCAAGCAGATCTGCTATTACATTACAGCAACCAGCTAAAAACTGCAAGAAAGAAAGTCCCACATATCTATCCCTGATGGGTAAGGAGGATGCAGTGAGTACCATATGCACCACCTGTCTAATGTCCAGCTGGAAGACTAGAGTATGATATGGGCCACATGTGGTTCTGTCCCATTAGGGGAGCAAAGGTATACTAGTATAGGTAGAGTATCAGAGATCTGATGCACCTGACTCTTGCTGTGCATGCTGCCTGCTCTGTGTCTCTTTGAAATACCCAGGCTCTGCCAAGTTATTCTAATGGGCCTCAGAAACTTCATCAGTAAAAGAAGGAAAATAATTAGTCTCTGTGATAAATGAACCCCCACAATGTAACAACATACAGTGGGACAAAATAAAACCAAGTACAATTCAAGTGCAAGAAATATTAAAACTTGATATAATCTATACAAATAGATCACTTTCTAAAACTTGACTATTAATTGAATTGTATTAACCATGACATGGTTGAAATCAAGCTAAAAACAATGGGATGTGTAATAAGACAATCTAAATAAAATATGAATTAAAACTTGCAAAAAGCTAGAACTGGTCAAAATAAAATTTCTATAAAGTTTAACTGTTGGAAAAGTAACCAGTTAAGTAAAAGTTCAATGATTAAAAGCCAAATTTGCAAAATGCTAATATAGAAGAGAATATATAGTAACAGGTTAAAACATTCTAACCAATAAATTATATATGTGTACAACTCAATGAACAAATGCCCAAAAAGTCCTATTTTACAAAATGTAGGTTAAAATATGCATTAAAATTAGAGTCCAAGTACAGACCCGAACTGAAGAAGATGATAAAAATAGCATTGCTGCCCCATTAAGAAAAAACTTGGTAATTAAGTCCATAATAATGCGTTCTAAATATTCTACAGAAATTTAAAAACTGGCATGTCTAATCTGTGAAAGAGGAATTAGAACTGAAAAGCAAACCAAAACAATCAATGTTAACATATTTAAGTATATAGTACCAACAGAAATATAGGAATACTCAAACAGTTGTTAAAGTCTAAGTCGCTTTAATGGGGCTTAAGGAAATCCAGGCAGCTAATTACACAAACATTTAAAAGGTAGACTGTGGAAGACGGAAGGAAAGGCCACTCCAAATGGCAGAAAAATGGCCAGGACAAACGTAACTAGGGCAGGTCAGTATCAAACACCTCCAAGAATAAAAACCCCACAACACATGCAATAGAGTTACAATAATAAGCTCAGTGCTTTGTAGTAACAGGACGTTATGATGATAAAGTGGGGCAGAGAAGCAGATCCTGGTCAGAGCTTGTGTGGTATAACTACACCAGAGAATATCCAGCTGACGGCTTTAGTCCTTCAACAATAAGATTTACCATATCTAGCAACAGTGGCTTATTACAGGCAAAGGGACTATTCTTCACACATAAACAAGTACCGACAGCTTCAGCTGAAGCCCCCACACAAGATTAAAGACACACCTACCTCTCCCTTGTACGCTCGGCTCGTCCCAAGTCCAGACGGCTTCTGGAATTCAAATTCTGCACGCGAATGCGGAAGATGAAGACGTAAACCATCGGTCGCATCACAGCACGTATGGAGAAAATGAAAACAGGTTGCGAGCACCTGTTCCATTTGTACGACTGGACGCATAGGGTGTTCTTAAAGAAGAACGCCCTTAAACAATTTTTTTTAAAAATTATATGTAAATTAAACTTCTGCCTACCAATTCCAGTGGGGTGCAAGTGCACCCCCTTGCACCTGCCTGCGGGCACCCTTGCACAAAAGGTAATGCTATATTATAACATTGGCTTTATATATGCTTTGCATAATGCGAAGTATATACTGTCCTTTGCAGATAGATCTTTTTATCATTAATCCCAAGAGTTTCATAGCTCAGCATCTCAATGTATCGACTTAGCTGTCAAAAGATAACTTTGCAGACATTAGTATACATAGGTCCTTAAAAGGTCTGACATTTTTAATGGTGTAGGTGAGAAGGAAATAGGTTCCATAATTTTCTTTTTGCTGAAATACACAACAAAACATTTGCCTATACTAAATTTTAGACCTATTAATTTAACCCAAATTCCTGTCTTCTCTATGTATTTATTAATATCTGAAATATCATTATTACTGGAAGTTAGGAAACCCACTTTACAGTCAATGGTATATTTAGATAGCCAGCAACTCTTATTTTGTGGAACTGAAGCAAATACAATATTAAACAGTATAGGTCTCAGAGCTAATCCCTGTGGGACACCCATCTTAATTGGAAGGTATCTTGATCTTCTTCCAAGTATCATTATCAAAGTGAGGTCTTTCAATTAACCGATTCTTAATCAACTTTATTATATATGGGTTTCTATTTGCATTTCCATAGCTTTGAGAATTGCTGAATGAAGCAATAGGTGAAAGGCCTTAGCCAAATCCAAATAAATAACACCAGGAGCTAAACCAAAATTTAAGACCATAGAAATCTGATCATAAAATTCTATTAGACTGGTTAATGTGGATATGCCTTCTATTGACCTATGTTAGTAAATATCTGGTAAGGCCAGTTTATCCATGTTTTCATTCAAGATATAAATAATACAATGCTCAAACAATTTGCTCAGAATGAAGGACTAGCTGATAGGGCTATAATACCTTACTTCATCTTTGTTTCCTTTCCTATATACTGGGGTTACATGAGAAAGTGTACAGGATCCAGGAACTATACCAGCATATAATAGTTTATTACAATTAGTCTGAGTAATGCCTATTCAGAATATGTTATATTGTGGAGCAATGGAATATTGTCTTGTCCTATAAATGTTGTTTTTTTTTTCAATTGTATATAATGCTTTAACAATCAAATGTAAGGTAATACATGGGTAAAGGTCTTCTGGTAAAAAAATTGCACTTTAAATACAGAAAGTTAGATTTAAAGTCATTACAATCATTGTTAGTAAAGTGTTTTGTCAAATTCTTCCACTATCATCACAATATCATGTGTTGAATAGTTGTGAACCTTCAATGTACAGAGGGTGTATTGCTGTTTAGGCGTTATTTTACTACATTTGTAATAGCTTTTTTATATTAGATGTCCAATCTACTAACTTTTTTCATAATCTGATTTTCCCATGTAAATGTTATCTTAATTATTTACTTGTTTTGTCTAATCTCTTTTTGTTTGGACAATTAGGATATTTTATGAATGTTAAAACTGTTTTCTTTTTCTTACAATGTTTGATTAATTTTGACTTCCACCAAAATTGGACTCATATCTAATTCCTGCCTGCAGTTTTGCATTCCACACTACATTTTAAAATGTTTTCTAATGCTGTATAGCCAAAGAGGGTTTCACTAAGTGCTAATTCAGTACACTAATGGATGGTGCAGCAGTGCAGCAGTAGCACTGTTGCCTCACAGCAAGACATTCTCCAGTTCGATTATTGGCTGGCGTGCCCTTCTGTGCGGAGTCTGCATGTCCTCCCTGCTCCGGGTGCTCCGGTTTCCTCCCACTTACCAAGACATACATCTGGAGTATTTCTCCCCGGGCTGCCACTGAAAATTGGCTTTGTTCCAAGTCGGACTTTCCCGGTAAAGAAATGTTAAAATAAAATAAATAAAACTAATCAATGTTATCAAGTGATTTATGTATACTCTGATAATTAATTTTGCCATAGTCAAATTTTCAAGCTTTCAATTCATAGGTAAGTACTAGGCCAGCTGCTTTTGTGGGCCATTTTAAACCTGACCAATTTTCTTTTTTGTGCTCTAATTAACCTATCCCATTTAGTTAGAGGATGCCCTTAACATTTCTATGGTCAATAATTATATATTACCCTAATGAGATAGCTGGGACCATAGATAATTTAAGGGAACCCATGCATGGAATAAAGCATTTAGGACCTTCCTCTGTCCATTAGTAGTACAGGGAACAATCCAGGGATATATTTTCCATTTCCCTTACATGTATCCAAGTTGCACTTGAATATGGATGGGGATGAACTTTTTTATGTTGATGGGGAGTCTGTTCCAGAGTAGTGGTATCCTCTGCGAGCTATACCTGTTCCTCCAAACCATTCAATTAATGTTGCAAAAGAGGTTTAGATCCCTAGACCTAGTACTTCTTATTGCCATTTGACTTGCTAATGTGCAGTAACTCCATCAGTATTGGGTCAGAGAATGCCTTGTATGCCAGACACAGGTCACCTCTTAGCATTCTGTAGGATACCGAGTATTAGATTTAATTATTTAACATTTAAGTACAGTAACTCTTCAGTTCATGATATTTATAACTCATACTTTCTGGACTACAAAAATAAAATTTTATAATTCTCTTAGACAATTTTGTATAATTTTGCAATTCTAAAAAAAAATTATATTTTCCATGATTTTACTGGAGACAAATGCAGCACCGTAGTTTGTCTTGTGCAACCATGTGATAATCCAAAACATACTCCTCCCAATAAGTTATTAACTTTATGTTATATTCCAAATAAATGTGTCTCCACCAAGTATTACAATATGAGCTTTGGTATATAGGTAATCATTCCATGTTGCAAAAAGAATGAGTTCACTAAGGATCACATCAGTGGAGGCAGTTTCAGGTATTTCAATCAGTAATAAAATTTAATTTCTTGTATGACTTAAAGGAGTGTAATTCAATTCATTTGTACCTGATGAAAAATTGGTCATTGGTACTGTTTGTGTATTATATTATTAATACTGTATATATCAGTGTTAACCTAGGGAAAGCAGAAATGTTGATTTTACTTTTATTAAGTTTAAATGTTTAATTGTGGAGTATTCTACAGAGTCCCTGAAAATTAGGAGTTTGCAATCATCATTGTAGTCCTCTGAACTAGATGCATCAGCATTTGTCAGTAGGGAACTGCCTTCATCATTTATTAAATTACTCAGGTCATTGTGAGCTGGAAGTTTGATATCTACATTCTCTCCCAATGTACTTGGGATTTCACTGTTTTTTTTTAATTCATTATTTGCCAGTTTGGGGATTAGAATCACTGTCATGTTTGCAACTTTTCTTTTCTTTTGCCTATTGAAATATAACTTCTGTATAAAGCATAGCAGGGTTCTTAATGCCTTACTTGGTTCTATATTAGTGTTATCATCATTTGTTTTTTCATTATGACTACATAAGAACTCCTCTTCCTACATAAATGGCATAATTAGAACACACACACACACACACACACACACACATATATATATATATATATATATATATTTATATATATAGCAACTGGACAGGTGAAATCCTTGGTTACAGTCAGAGTGTCCCATAGGGCTCTGTCCTAGGCTCTTACTTGTTTAGATTGTATCTTTCAGACCTAACTTTTTCATCTGAGGTGTTCTATAGTTTATATGCAGATGACCTGAAATTGAGTAAACTGATTACATGTATTACAGATAAGGCATGTCTGCAAAATAACTTGACTAAATTGACCATTTGGGCACAGGAGAATAATATGCTGATAAATACATCAAAAACTAAGCATATAAGATTTGATAGGCATAAATTAAAAGGTGAATATTTAATATAGCACACAGTGATTGAAACGGTAGACTCATTTAAGGTCCTGGGTATATGGGTAGGATTAGCTATAAGTTTTTCTAATCATATCAACCAATTGGTTAATGGTAGTTATAGAACTATAGGTTGTATAAAAATATTTATAAAGTCTAAGAAAACAAAAATAATGAAGTCATTGTTTGTTAGTTGCATTAGACCAAGACTTGAGTATGGAATAACAATATAGAAACCCTATAAGAAAACAAGCATGAGTAAACTGGAAAGAGTACAACAGAAATATACCAAGGGTATCCATGGATTTGAAAATTTAAGTTATTATGAAAGACTAAAATATCTGAACTTGTACAGTGTCTCTTGCATATATCTAAGAAGAGATCGTATTCAGGTATATAGGGCATTTAGTGACAATTACCTCTGAGAATGTTTGGGGTTAACAAAAAGTACTAGAGAATCCTCAGACAGCCCATGTAGAAGATTTTATAGGAATAAGAAGTGTACAGATTGGTTTTCTGACAGAGTAGCTGATGCATGAAACAGACTACCAAATTACATTAAAGCAAGTACTTATTATGGGAACAAGTGTTTTGGTATATTGGCAAGCTAGAAGGACATTAATGCCCGTGCTTGAAATATTTGTATGTATGTATGCATGTATGTATGTCTGTATATATATACATATATATATATATATATATATATATATATATATATATGGTGCCTTGCCAGTTTCACCAATGGGAATTCCATTGCTATCTAAATCTTGTGGTGAAGTAAAACAAGTACACATTTCAGAGATCTGTTTGTATAAGCCTACTGTAAATTAACTGGAACATCAACTACAAATGTAGTTCACCTAGTGTTAGCATTAGCATGAATAATAATTTAATTTCCACATGGTTTAATAGTACTAATTAACTTTTTACTATTGAGTATATTTGCCCAGTGTTATCAGAAATTGTAGCTTCATTTTTCATATTTCAGTATTATCATTTATCTCTGTGCTGCTAAGTATATTTTGTTTGCTAACACTCTTTTCATATGTATGCTTTTTAATCTTCTGATTTTGGCCATTATTTTTTATTCTTTTAGTATTTTGCATTTAATTTCCAGACCTTTATTAACTTCAGTAATTTATTCTATAAGAACTTCACAAATGGTATTATAAGAAATGTCAGGATAAGTTTGTTTAAGATCTTTTTGCTGACTATTTTTGGCAGAAGCCTTTTCTTTCCTAACTGTAACCCGTGTGTTGCTCGTCCAGTCAGGATGAAACAGACAAGCATTTGTGGGTTCTGTTCAAGCAGCTTTATTATGTACAAACACATCAGGATTGAGGCTTAATAACTTTAACTTAGATAAACTTATAAACAAACTAACTGTTACACTCATACATGCTCAGTGCCTGGCTGCACTCTCAAAATGGCACTGAAGCTAGCACGTGCTTGCTATTTATATGCAGGTGCTGTCCTTGAAATGCTTCTTAAAGGTACAGCATACACACACACTATTCTACACCATGTAATATCAACATGTAGGTCAATACTAGGAGATATATATTTTCTGTTAGACTTAAGAGTCTGAAACAGTCCTTAATGAAATACCATTACTACAGGTGAAGCTGGACTGATCATCAATTTTTTTAACTTATAAGATTGCTAATAGTTCATTAAGCTTAGTACAAATGCTGTAATTTGTATAGAAGCCAGATGATTAGGGTCTCAAGGCTGACCTGTGAAAAAATACATTTTGAACAAAAGATGAGAAAATTCGAAAACATGTTTCCACAAACAGGTTATCATGAGGTGAAAGTTAATGACATTGTAGAGCAAGTGAAGGAAGAGGGCAGGGAAATTCAAACCCATATTATTAAGGTGTGAAGTTGAAAGGGAACCAACTTATCAATGCTTAGTCACTGATGGTCAGAAACAAGGCAGAACCCTAGGTATGGGGATACACTTTGGTATGGACAGTTTTGCTGTTAAAAGGATTATAAGAAATAACTAGAAAATTCTGAAAAGTAATGCAACCATCTCTGTAGCTGTGGGTGAAAACACTTACTTTATAACATAAAGGGTGACACCTTAAAAGGTTTATTAGAAAGGAATGACCATACTGGAATTGGAGTCACACAGAAAAGGAAGGGAACATATGCCTGCAGTTTCTGTGGCACTTGCAGATTCATTGTTAATAGTCCATATTATTATGATGAGAAAACAGGGGAAACATGGTGCTAAAGAACATTTCAATTGTGGTAGAAAGAATGTTGTTTATGTTGCTGCCTGCATCTCCTCTAATGCTTTTTATGTTGGTAAAAAGGGGAGGAAACTTCAGCAAATGATACAAAACCATTTATATCCTATAAAAAGTAAAGATGATTGCAATGCATTATACAATCGTTCCACATTATGTACAAATTTTAAGAAATTTGTATTTTATGTAATAGAGAGTGTAAGTACTGTGATAATGTGAGGTATTGCCAGCTATACCAGGATAAGTAGGGCAGTGGATGTGTAACATATGCCAGCATAGCTAACTGGAAATTTGTAAAGAATTATATGCCATTTGTATATCAAACTGATTTGTACAGGTGCTTGTGTTGAAAATGTATTTGTAAAGCTGCTTGTGTTAAAAATGTACCAACAGTGGGTCCTGCTGGACAGAAAAGAAATAAACCTGTATGTCAGACGGTATTGTAACTGTTGAAATGAGTATATTGTAACATAGGGTACTGGAAGAGAATAGATTAATCTCAGTCCAGCAAACTTTGAAAAATAGTCTGAATTTAATTACCAGGTTTAGGCCATAAAGATTGTATTTTACAGTTCTGATTGCACCCAGAGATGAAATGTCTGTGAAAACCAGGACTAGGAATCCTACTGTATTGTCTTTAGGGGTCAACTAATTGCTAACCTGGAAGGGTGGAAGTTTTGAAATGGTTTTATAGCTTCCAGATGCTATAACACATCTTAGCAAAGCTCTATCTGTGTATATGGTAACACGCATGTGGTAAATTATGGTTCAGTTTCTAGTAAAGGGGATAGTGCAGGAACCAGAGTCAGATAACCAGATGTATGTGATGTCATTCTGTAATCCAGCACTGAAATGATGTTTTAATACTAGATGAGACAAAAGTCTTAAAGCAGTCTGTTTTTGGAACCTGACAAAGAAGGAAGACCACTCACCCACATCATCATGTCTTGCTTTAGTAAGTAACCAATGAATTGTAATTCTTTAGATCAATCAGGAAAATATAGTGAGATTAGTTAAGTACTGTTTTTCTGTATCTGTGTGAATCTATCCGTGTTATTTTTAATATTTCCTGTGTTTGAAACTCAGGTGTTTATTGTAAATAGATATTCAGTATTTTCATTTTATTTTTATTATTTATTATTAAATATATTTAAACCTTTCATCGTGGCTGGTCTTTTAGAAAATATTGTAACCTTTTGAGAGTACTTATATTTATTTGGTGACAATGTAGCCACTCCTGAAAGCATTACTGCACTGGTCAAACACTACCATTTGTATTAGTATTCATTTTACTGAGTATAATTGGGTACCCTTGTAAGAGACTTAGAGTAGTTGGCTGATGTCAGTAGAACTACCTTGTAGTCTGGGAAAAGGTAGCAGAGCTAGTAAATCGGTGTCAGCCTTTCCAAGGTGTGTGTGTGTGTGTGTGTGTGTGTGTGTGTGTGTGTGTGTGTGTGTGTGTGTGAAAATCAAATCTCAGAGGGTGTGTGTGTGTGTGTGTGTGTGTGTGTGTGTGTGTGTGTGTGTGGTGTGCATGTGTGTGTGTGTGTGTGTGTGTGTGTGTGTGTGTGTGTGTGTGTGTGTGTGTGTGTCAGCTACTTGGAGCAGGTGCACAAAGCACTAGTTTCACAGAGAGGGTGGTGGAGGACTTGGCTTGGAACACTCGGCTGAGACTCAACTCTACAGCTGTGCTAGTGGGGAGTCTTACTGGGGGCCTGGAGAGAGAGAGAGGGGGAAACCCAGACCCTGGATTGAGTGTGTTCCCTGTGTGCTCTTAAAGGAAATTGTGCTTGATGAAGAGCACTGCATCTGAAAATACTGTATGCATCTATTTCTGTTCCAAGTGAATGTCCCTCTCCATTGTCAGTGGTGAGGATTCAGGCTCCTTGATTGCTGGCCCAGAACCATAGCCGACCTTAGGCATAGGCCAACTAGGCGACCGCCTAGGGTGCCGCTTTAGTAGGGGCACTTTTCCAGTATTTATTTGGTGTAGGTAGACCAGGATGGGGGCACTGGGTGGTGTGGTGGGGGGGTGCCATGGTGCCCTTTTGCCTAGGGCACCAGTTGACCTAAGGCCACTCCTGCCCAGAACAGGGATGTCTCAAGTACTTCTGAAAAAGAATGGGATGTTGAATTAATGCTTGACAGAAAATAACTTTTCTGGCAACTTGAGCTGGCAGCTAACATTACCCCTGGCTTGAATGTATTAGCATCAAGCCTGAACTGAAAAACAGGAGACTGAAGTAGCAATAGTTCGATATTCTATGTTGTGAATATTCCCTGGTGTAGTGATTAAGACATTGACCTTATAAGCAGAAGGCCTGATGCTCAACCCCTAACATTAACTTAAACTTTGTTGCTATTTTGTTTTATATGAATAATGTGAATATTTCACAGCTATATGTTTACATACTAAGCTGTAGGAAGTGGAATGCTTGTCAGCTGGAATATGTATTGATTGGTGTAAACTGAACATGTGATTTGCAACAAACGTTATTTACGCTCACTTGTGTTTTAAAAGTTTATTAGTCTGCTGAAGTCTATTGTGAGTGAAAAGATGAATCAGCCAACTAAAAAATCATCTTTTTGGTGTTGCCTACTGGAGAGGATTGTTCGGTTATTTTATTAGTTATTTTATGCTGACGTATTTGCAGTCAGCAGGATGTCTTTGGAAATGTGGTTTTGTTTTTGTGTGTGTGTGTGTGTGTGTGTATGTATATATATATATATATATATATATATATATATATATATATATATATATAGATATATATATATACAGACAGACATGCACGTATGCATGCAGGCACACACACACACACACACACACACACACACACACACACACACACACACACACACACACACACACACACACACACTTCCCAAACCAATAAATCAATAAATACTAAAATGTCCTCAACCTAGTATAATGCCTTCAATTACACTGCTAATATATACATTCAGATAAGCTAATGCTGTTATTTATAGCTTTGTTGGCTAGTAGCTTCTCAAAAGGAGATAGCTCACAAAATATAAACAGTTTATGCTGGGATATATGCTGGAAGGATGTCAATATGCAGTGGCTAGTTTGAAGTAGAAAGCATTAAACAGTTCACATGGGAAATAAAGAATTAAAACCAAAATGCTGTTGTCACTAATCAGCATAAACATTTTTAGGCAAGTCAGTGTCATGAATTAAACTAAAATGCAAGAACAACCAATTTAACTAGTTATAGAGATATTAAGTAAGTACACAGTATATGA
The DNA here is from genome assembly GCF_019279795.1 of Protopterus annectens. NCBI lineage: Eukaryota > Metazoa > Chordata > Ceratodontiformes > Protopteridae > Protopterus > Protopterus annectens. The sequence continues at coordinate 1,811,517,096 of NC_056725.1, read as the reverse complement.
AATTAAACTGCAAATAAAGTGTGATTGTGAAACAGATCTGCATGAGAATAGTATATTAAACCACAATACCCATCTGCTAGTCTCCTGATATCACAGTATCACCCAAAGATATGCTTTTGTGCATATTTGCATCCTCATATCAATCAGTGGCACACAACTCATACAGATTTACAGGCATAATTCCCACTGGATCACCATTAAGTATAACAGCAACAAAAATATATGTGTTCTCCTTATCTTGATAAAAATATGGAGAGCACACAAAAAAATTCAAAGTAAACAAGCCTTGCCTCAGAGCCCTGATAGGGATTCAAGGTATAACACATGATAAAGAGTAAAGCAGCAGCAAGTAACTATGAGTTTTTTCTTCTAGTTATAAAACATGATATTTTATAAATAATCTGAGATATCATACATTGGTTGCAGTGGTAATTAAATTACACCTATCACCACAAAAAACTCTGGTTCCACCAATGAGCGTTGTAGTCACCAGTAACCACAGCGATGTAAAACTTAAAACCGGTTAAAACAGGATGGAATGCATTTCTAACTAGTTCTGAAGAAGACCAGATATGCTGGTTGAAAGCGCTTAACTCCTGCCATCTTTTGGCGTCTTTTTTTGTTTTTTATTGTTAGTGTATTGTTTCAGTCGTTAGTGTATCGTCAGTGCTCATGCATTTCCAATGCACCTTGATGTTGTACCAGTCTGTGTTATTAGAATAAGTTATTGTTTGGCGTTATGTGGATCCAATAAACCATTTTGAAGTTTTACATCGCTGTGGTTACTGGTGACTTCAACGCTCATTGGTGGAACCGGAGTTTTTTGTGGTGATTGGTCATACCCTTTCCTTTATTCTAAATTACACCTATCTTTAAACTAAATATGTCATGCACTTTTCCTTTATGCCATAACTTTTAGTCAATATTAAGTATTTTTTATATTGCTTGGGTATCATCTAGGCAACTATAGTCTTTTCACAGTGATAAGATTACAAAGAAACATTAAAAACAATTACAATGAAAACATCCATAAAATATTTAGAGAGCAACTTTATCCAGTCTTTGTAATACACTAATATAGACTTTCTTCACATCATTCAGAGGAATAGCTAGGCCATTTGGAGCCTAGGGCAAGACCCTCATTTGCCCCTGCCAGAATCTGAGAAGAAAATACACTGGGGGGAGGGGGCTTGACAACAACTTTTCACAAAAACATAAGAGACCAACTGGTCTGCAGCCTGCTAACTGGTTGTTTTCCCTTTTATCATTTCTAAGTAAGATATGACTTAAGCACCCAAAACTAAATGGCAAGAAATAAAATGACTTTTCTCTGTCAACATTAAGTTCAAGTTTGAGAGTTCATATTTTTCAACCAGTAAAAGTATGCAAAATATTTTACACACAAACAGAACCATCTGTGATGTTAGGATCTGGACTGGAACAGACACACTGATATACATCATTAATAAGCAGTTGCGCAATAGATGGCATCAGCATATTATGCATGCATGGAATTCCATTAAAGTCCTTCCTTCGATGTGAAGAAAACTTGTGGTATTCTTACTCAGAATTTACTGTCTCCCCTCCCTATGATCCACCATGATATGTACAAGTGCTGTTCAACACGTCATCAGAGAAAAACTCTGTAGTGCAAATTGCATCCTCGAAGGAAACAATGCAAATAGAAAATAATTAATGTACATTAGAACAAACCAAAATACAATGATCTTGCAACCAAACCACTCTCAGAAAATCCTTAAGGAAATAACATTCATTCATTCATTCATTCAACTAATAAAAATAGATAACAGTGGCCTTGATGAATTCAGAACTCATCTCCCTCCCCAATAAAACAGTGTAGCATTGATTGTGTCTATAAACTAATAGATAAAAACAGCCCTGATGAATTAAGAACTCATGTTCCCCCAGCTTAAAACAGCATAGCATTGATTGAAAGTCCATAAACCAATGGATAAAAACAGTCTTGATGAATTAAAAACTCATATCTCTACCCCCCTCCATTAAACCGCATAGCATTGATTGAAAGTCCAAGTCCAATCAGTGAAAATAATAATCAAATAGTAAAAGATAAAAACAGACTTGATGAGTTCGGAATGCATATCTCTTTCTCCTCTAACCCCCACCCCCATAAAACAGCATATCATTCATTAAATGTTAAATTAGTAAATATAATTAAGTAATAATATATAAAAACAGCCTTGATGAATCAAGAACTCATACCAACTCCCCTCCATAGAACAGCCAACAAAGTCACTATCAGCCCTATATATCAACAGCAATAACCAGTACTGGCAGACAGCAATATGGGGAAGATACTTTACAATTCTGCCTCAATGCCATTCATTACAAATCAAATACCACTCCTCTTTGGAATCAGGAACAAATCCTGAAGTAAGAAACACATAGGTGCACTTAAAATATCAGTACTGTTAACTTGAGTCACTGACATAGTAACAGAATGTGAATACACATGTTTTGAAGTAAAGAAGTGTATTATAATTCTAATTATTGTCATTATTTATTAAGTGCAGTTCTTAACCTGCCCCCCCCAAAAGATAATTTAATTGTGTACAAAGCCAAACTGCATTTATGTATTATATTTTAATTTGACACATCAGTTCACTACCAATCCTGTTCTGTCCACCACACAATTGATATCAAGATTCTGCTCTAGATGTACTTTTAAGTAAATAAATGCAGAAATAATACTCAAACAGGGACCATTCAGGGAAATCTAAAATATTGGTACTTTGTTAACTTGAGTCATTGACAGAGTTAGAGAAAACTCAATTAATAGATGTTTTTCCGAAGTAAAGAAGAAGTTTAATTCTTAATTTCTTTCTAATCATTGTCATTATATATTAAGAGCAATTCTTCACCACCTATTTTTCCAAAAGGTCTTTTGGATTTTCCCGGTTAGGAGTCGCCACAGCAGAACTCCAGTCCACTAATGATTGGCAGTGAATTCTTATGGTGTTGAGTTGCCAGCCCTGCGCCCAACCTTCAAAGAAGGCACACCCACACATGCACACACCTGCCTGCATGTCTTTTTCAAGTTCACTCGACCACGGGGAGGACATGTAGACTCCGCACAGAAGGCGCTCCAGCCGAGAATTGAACAACCTCTTGCTGTGAGGCAACAACACTAACCACTGCACCACCACGGCCCTGTAATTGTGTAAAAAAGCCATTAAGCCAAACCACATTTATGCATTTGATTTGCATTGCATTTTAATTTAACACCTCAGCCAGTCCAGTCTGGCGTACCTCTCAACTATTCAGATTTTCACAGAATGGTCAGATTTTTGCCTCATACTTTTCATCTGTTTTAGGTTTTTTTCTGTCCCTGGCAAAGCACTGGTGATTGAAGACTCTAAATAATAACAGACACAATCTATCCTTCAGAAAATGCATGCTGACAAAGCCTGTTATTCCAGCAGCTTTCTAAGTTTAATAACAGCTCTATTTAAAATCTGTCCCTATTTTTGTTTGGCCTTTGTTCTACCACCATTATTGATCAAAGTCATTAAATAATGAGAAATATTTGAGTTTCAGACCTTCTATCCTTCAGAAAATGCATGCTAACACAAAAACTGCTATTCTAACAGCTTTCTAAGTTTATAAGAGCAATACTTAAAAGCTGCCCTTATTTTTTTGTCTTTGACCCACTACCACCCTTATTGTGAATGTGAAGTCACTGAATATAACAGACATTTAAGTTTCAGACTTCCTATCCTTCAGAAAAATGCATGTTAACACAAAACCTGATTTCTAGTAACTTTCTAAGTTTATGAGAAGAATATATGCCCACCATTAATTGAAGTCAATGACAGCAGTGACAGACATTAAAACAACATAGACAGACATCTGAGTTTCAGATTTCCTCGGCATTTAGCCGAGGTACCAGAATAAAGCGTTGCAGCTTTCTCCAGTCTCTGTGTTGGTTTGTCTACATTCTTTTTCTGCTTGGTTGTTTTGCTGGTTTCAGATTTCCTCCTTCAGAAAATGCATGCTAACAAAATGGTGGTCTGTCCTGCCCTGTTACTCATCTCATCTAACAACTTTATTCTAGGTTTATAAGAGCAGTATTTAAAATCTGTCTCTGTTTTTTGGCTTTTGTTGTTGTCCATGGCACTCCCATTCCTTATTAAAATCTATTCAGAAAGACAATAAATATACAGAAGATTCAATGCAATTATTAATGTTATAATTTATGTATTCATTCATTGTAAGTTTGTGATACATACCTAATTCCTTCAGTTTGCTTTTCTGCTCTTGTCCTGTCCAAAGTGAAAGTTAACCTTCTTCCAACCAATTAGTCCCCAAGGTACAAAAAATCAGGATGGATTAAAGTTTTGAATTTGACCGTTTAACTTCCAGGAAAAGAACAAAGCCTTTTTAAGTTTTTCAATGAAATTTGTATTTAACTAATACCTAGCGTGACTGCAGTAAGCAATTAACCAAATAAGTCAAACCAAAAAAAAAAAATCGCTTGCTGTGGCTGCCAGAGATAAAGTCATGTAGTTGCCTTTTCTGTACCAGCCCTCCACCTGTGCAGCCAATCACAAGTCTTTGGGGTCAGTGTCCATACAAGATGACGTGAAAAGGTGTGGGGGGTATGCCAGAGTGTCTTGGATGTCCACGTAGGACATCTTTCACAATTTCTTCTGCTTTCCTTAAAGGGAAAAAAAAGAGGTATTTGTACAAATATTTTTTATTTATTTATCACAAATTGTGCCATTGACAAGATAGCACCTGGGGTGATAGCCCCTTTTACCCCACCCTTGCTATGCTACTGACATCTATAAATACAGTTTTCAGTTCTCAGAACTACTTTCATTGTTTCAGTTGTGAATGTAATTGGCTGGTTTCTTCAATGGATTTTCCATATATGGTATATTTAATAGGGCTTTTCTCACTGGACATCTATTGTTCTTTCTAGGGCAGTTCCTTCTGCTCAAAAGGTTTTCTTGAAGACATGATTAGAGGAGCTTCTCTCTGCAGTGCTTGTCTAACACACTTCTTGTGATCTGTGACAGTAGTGGTTCTGATAATAGTGGATGCTCATCTTCCTTGGACTTTGATATCTTTGCCATAAGAAAATGCCTGTAAACTTGTCATACGAAAATGCCTGTGATTCCTTTTGTACATTTTTTATTGTCTGCATGAATAACATAGGAGCTTGATTCAGCTACTTGACCAACTACTTTGTCTAAAGTGTTTTTCTGTTTCCAACTTAAAGTAGGAGACTTCAGTTTCATCCAATTTCTTTCCAGTATTTCCTTTTCTTTGCATTGATCTCCAGGCACCAGTAATGTAGACAAAATAGGTAATTTGCTTTAAAACATTAGGCCTATTAACAGCTGAGTCCCTATAGTCAAGTACTTCTATATTCCAACATTGTAAGATCACAATCCTCATAACTATTGCCATAACTATTTCTAATTAGACTTTTCAGATAGTTTTCTCATCTTATCCATTAGATTGCAGGCAGGCCTGTTCATTATATTCATCACTTCTCACTGATTCCCAAGTCTAAATTCCTGACTTTTATGTCACAGACCATTTTCTGTTATGACAGTATCGCATGCAGTTCTGAAAAGTCTAGTTTCTGCAGGGGTCTAACACTGCCTATAGGAATGTGAGCCAAAGCAATCATGCTCTTAGTCTGTTGTGAGATCCCTTCCAGGAATTCTCTCTTCCCATGTTTACACTCGTCTGACTCCTTCAACATTTAGTCAGCACCCTTCATGGTCATCTTTCCTACAATTTATTCTTTCTCTTTAGGCTTTTATTCACTGTTATTAGTAGAGAGTGAGTGGAGCTTACAGGTTATGCTGCTTCCTTTTGCACTGCCATCCTTCATTTCCCCTTCCCAAGTTATAGATGTCATATTGAGTTTACTAACCACAGTTGTTATGGGGTTCTAGCTTCACCGGTGCCCTTTTTGAAGTTTGAGACTCAACAACCCAAGTCCCAAAATAGTGAAAAAATAAATGTGACTCAGTAGAAATAACAGAGAACTACAAAAGTTGATGTTAACATATTAAAAGCGCTTTTCTTTAACCCTGCACCCCAACTCTCCTGCTATGCATATATACTAGCTGTAAGATGCCTGCACCTCAGACACATGACTTTTTGATTTTGTATATGATTTTTCCTAATCACGCTTAATCTTCCACAGTTCTCAGGATTGTATTTACAGTCCTCAGACTTACAACAGACAGCTGGTAATGAACCCAGTAATTGATAATAGAGTCCATTAGGTATCTTTATACATATGGATGTATATCTATTACATACAGTACAGATGGCACATCTGTTATTGCATGGAATACATCTGTGGTTTCATGACATACACACTGGGGAACACTATGTTCCATGATTTTTCTAAGAATTGCAGTATATCACAGAAGATTGTGCAATAAGAGGCCTAAAAAATCTGAAGCAAACAACACAAATGACCTTATGCTGATAATGTAGTCCTGCTCCTGACAGAGGCCATTAATTTGCTGACCAGAGAAATGTCATTATTACAATACATTATGGACCACTTGGGCAGACTGTTTTATTCGGGATAAAATAGACATACTTTATGAAGAATACAAGATAGGAAAACAAATCTAGCTGCAGTTTTCTTTCATTTGCTGGAAGCAGTCTGTGAGATATTTAGGGGTGCATCTGCTGACTGATAAAGTAAATCAGAGTAATTAAAAATATTATCAAGGAAAGTGGAAACAGTGTTTCTGAAATGGTAATCAATAGAGCTTTTACCCACTATAAATAAATAAATATATATATGTATATATATATATATATATATATATATATATATATATATATATACACACACACACACACATACATAGATATATATATATATATATATATATATATATATATATATATATATACACATACATACATATATATATATATATATATATATATATATACACACACACACACACACACACACACACACACACACACACACACACACGCACACACACACGCGCGCGCACACAAACACACACTCCCTGTTAAACGACATATATTGTCAAGGATGTTATATATCATTTAGTTATCATGTATTCCTTATTCTAGTTCATATTAGAAACCTTGGTATTCATATTTCAGAGTCTTTATTTAGAAGAAAAGGACAACCAGAAGCTATTTCTTGGTCTCCTTTTTTTGCCCGTTCATATATTTTTCTAGCTGACCATTAGCTGCTCTGTGTTATTTCAGTTGCTCCTAATATCATGCCTCTGGCTCTGCCCCCTGGGTCTGGCATTGCTGTGACCATTGGTGATATGGGAAGGGGGAATATGGAGCAAAGCAACCTGGTAGCATCACATATGCTGACCAGGTATGCCAGGGATTTTGTTTTGCCTTAACTGGCTGTGTATGCTTGATGTTATGCACATTATTGCATATAGTATTAAATAGCTTCCACCCCCTTGGTATGACAAATTCATTGACTGTCTGCCATGTGATTCAGCACTAGCCCGCCATTGGAGGAATAATAGGTCACAAGCAGAAACCCCACTCTCCATCCTGGAATGGGTGAGCCAATGATTGTGGCTCCTTCCCACCTCTCCTCACCTAGATCTTTCAGCAGCCTGCTTCTTGGACTTTTACAAGTCCCAGTGACTAATTTAGACTTTAAGTTAGATAACCTGAATTATGGCTCTTTACTTGAAGTGCAAGTTTTGCATTTGTTCATAGGTTGGTACTAGGCTATCGGCCCTAAGGCCTATGCAAGCCTAGCCATAACAATTCCCTGGAAATTTTTTCCCACAATATTTACTTCTCTGGGCCCCTGTCTAGCAGGGTGACTGACATGATCCCTGGGGTGAATTTCCTATCTCCCATCCAATCATCAAGGTTCCTTTTGAAGAGGGCCAATGAGGTGCCCTGCTTGATATGTATGGACAGTCTATTCCAGAGTATGGGGAGTCTCTGGGTCAGAAACCTATCTCTCCAGCATGTTTTGTTCATTGTGACGATAAGGTTTAGATCCCTGGAGCGTGTGGCTCTGAGGGATTGGGATTTCTTTAAGTGGAGCATGTCCAGCAGCTCAGGGTTTGACATGGCCTTGTATGTTAATCAGAGATCGCCTCTGAGTAGACGATATGCCACAGAGTATAGCTGGAGTTTTTTTAGACAGTCAGCATATGGCATCTGCTTTAGGCCTGTGATTCTTTTAGTGAGGTATTTCTGTGGCCTTTCCAGCTGTTGCAGATGTCTTGTGAGGTACATACCAAATGGGGCATTATACTCTATAATGGGTCTAATGAGGGATGAGTACAGTGGGACAATGACCTCCTTTTTTCTGGATGAAAACCCCTTAGTGATGAGGTGTGCCACGTAGAAGGCTTTCCTGACTGTTGTGGTGATGTGGTTATCGAAAGTGAGACCACTGTCCACTTGTGTCCCTAAGTCTCTCATCACACTTTCAATGTTTACTGTCCTACCACCTATGTGGTAGTTCATGGGTACATGTTTTTTTTCCAAAGGGGATGACTAGACATTTCTTGGCATTAAGCTTGAGCCCATGGCTCTGGCACCAGGCATCTGTTTCTGTAAGGCCCTTTTGTAGAATATCCACATCATTTGGGGATTCAATAATGGCTCCCAGTTTGCAGTCATCTGCAAACTTTGTTAGCCAGAGTCCCTTACTGTTGGCCTGTACTTCAGAGAAGTAGATGCCACACAAGAGTGCTCCCAGGCCTGAACCCTGAGGTACTCCACTTGTCACTTGTCTGGAGCTGGATTTGGAGTCAGCTACTTTTACAGTCTGGGTTCTGTCAGTAAGCCAGTTGGCAACCCATCGAGTAACGTAGGGATTTACGCCCAGCTTAGTAAGTTTATCTATGGTTCCAGTGTGGGAGATGGTGTCGAAGGCCTTGGCGAGGTCCAGATAGGCTGTGTGGACCTCCTTACCCTCATCCACAGCTCTGAAGACCGATTTGAAGAAGTCAATCAGATTCAGGAGACAAGATCGGCCCTTCACAAACCCAAACTGGGTGGGGTCCAGTGTCTGGAGGCTGCCAATGTCTTTGTTTATAAGTTCCATGATAATGCATTCCATGCCCTTGCAGATCAGGCTTGTCAGACTGATGGGACGGTAGGTCCCGGGATCCAAGGTGGATCCTCCCTTGTGGAGCGGGATAACTGTAGCTGTGCGCCATTCAGTGGGCACGAAGCCTGAGTTGAGGCTATGATTAAACATGACACTTAGGTGGGGTGCCAGTTCATTTTGTAGTTCATGTAGTACACAGCCTGGGATGTCATCTGGTCCCATGGATGCTGTATTCTTAGTTTTGGAGAGTGCTGTTTCTACCTGTGTGGCTGTGGTTTTCGGAATTTGGCAATCTTTTGGTATTGAGATGGGCTCTTTAGGGGGTGAGAGGGGAGTGAAGTTGGCACTAAATCGATCTGCCAGGATATTGGCAATATCCTTGGGATCAGTATATTTAATGCCATTCTGTTGTAGCTCACAGCAGATCTGAGCATTGCCATTTAGATTCTTGACATAACTATAGAATGTCTTGTGGTTGTCTATGGAATCTTTGGCAATTTTATTTTCGTAAATAGCTTTTGAGGATTTTATGAGGGATCTCAGCTTCTTGCTGAGGCTGGTGAGAGAGTTTTTTGCATCCTGGGATTTTCCTCTTTTCTGCAACAGTTTCTTCCTTCTGTTGTATAGTTTGTTTATAGCAGGGGACCACCAGATTGGCTTCCTTTTTTTGGAGAAGAGCATCTTGGTTCTATTTGGGATGGCACAATTCATGCACGAGTGGATGTGCTCGTACAGTGCCTTAGTGTAGGATTCTGCAATTGAACTTCCAGATCCTGTCTGCGTGGGTGTTGTGAAGTTTGTCATTTCTGACTTCAGTAGCATGAAGTTGGCTTTGGAGAAGTTTTTTAAGGAGGTTTCCTTACTGGGGGGTGGGGGTGGGATGTAGATGTCAAGGGTGATTTGCTTATGGTCAGACCTTACCAATGAGGGGGTGACCACTGGTGTGGAGCATCTATCTCCCATGTTGGTAATGACCAGGTCTAGGATATTGGAGCCCCTGGTGGGACAATGGATTAGTTGATCCAAATTCCAAGAACCGTTGGGAAAAGGAGTTGGTACCCGAGTAGTTTTCCCAATTAATGGCAGGGTAGTTGAAATCACCTAGTATTAGGGTGTTTGGTTGTATCTTAATATTTTCCAGTATGTTTAGGAAGGTGTAGTGAGAATCTTGGGGTATGGTGGGGGATCTGTAGCAAGCTACAGTTTGGATTGCAGTCTTACCTAGTGTTAGTTGCACCTGGAGAATTTCAGATGCATTGTGTTGGGCAACTAGCCTGGAGGTGTGAATATCTTTGGTGACTATGGACACTCCTCCACCTTTAGTGTTTCAGTCTTGGTTTTGTGGCCGAAAAGCGTGGTAAGAATTGTAGCCTGGTATTGCAGGGGTGCTCTCTGGAGCCTTGAACCAGGTCTCAGTCACTGCACAGATATCGATGTTCTCCATTTTTAGGAGTGCCTCGAGAGAGTGCATTTTGAGGTTTAGACTTCTAGCATTGAGTAGCATTACCTTCAGATTTTGCATGCTTGTATCTGTTACGGTGGTGGTTTTATCCTTTGAACCTTGCCTAAAAAAGGCACTATAGGGGTGGCAAGAGCTTTAGCCAGTAACCTGAATCCCAGGGGTGACAGGTGCAGACCATCTCTGGCAAAGCATCGTGGTTTGTCGATCATGTCTTCCCAGGCAGACAAATACTGGATCCCCTTTGAGTGAAACCAGAAGCTTAGCCAATTGTTGAAGTCAATCATTTTGTCCTTATACTGTGGTATCATTCTGGGCGAAGGCAGGATGCGACTCAGGGCTGGGGTCATACCTGCCTGGGTCACATGATCCAAGAGCTCTTCCATGTCTCTTTTCATGTAGTCCAGGGAGGTACGTCTCAAGTCATTTACTCCAGCATGGACAATGACAGAGTCGTATTTGTACTTGTTGTGGAGTGACTTGAGTGCATGCGTTATGTGGCGGATCCTGGCACCCGACAGGCAGCTGACTGTAATTTTCTCCTTGTTCAGCCTGGTGAGTGGGACATCAGTGTGCCTGACTATAGAGTCACCTATGACTAAAGTGTTGGGTACATTGTCTTGCCTTAGAGGCTGTTGTTGGGTGGCACACTGGTGTTGTGAGCTATGTGTCACTTTGGTTGTGATTGGTGTTTGTTTGCATTTCGGCTTCGGAGGTCCTTGTCGCTTGGGCAGGTTAATGTTAAGGGCCTCCGCATATGTGGGTTTAGTGTTGCTATGTGTGGGAGTTAATGGTGTGGGTTTAGAAGGGCTATGAGTTGCTAGAGGTGTAATGCAGGTGTTAGCTTTCTCCTCTTGGCGGTCTAGCACAGTCTTGACCGGAGAGAGCATTGCTTCCAGTTTGGCTATGTAAGTGCATCCCTCGCAGGTTGTAGTGTTGGGTGGTAGGAGGAGAGGATTGTCTGTGTACATGAGGCAGTTGCCGCATTGCCCCAGTATGCCCAGATTCACCAGGTGGACAGGAGAAACCACTGGAAGCTGACCCTTGGACATGCCTGTTTAGGTGCTTTTTTTGTAAGGTTTAAGAGCTGTTTTCCCTTACCTTTGCAAGGTACTTTGCAATTGTAGGCTGTTTAGTGCCTATGATTAATTTCTCCTTATTGACAAGTCGTACAACCTTGAAACCACAAATGAGAAACCCTGTAACTTTGTCCCCCCAAAATGTCAGAACACAAAACCAATGTGACTTAAGTATAATGATGCAATAAATTCCATTTCTGAAAATTATAATGTTCACAGAGGAGTATGCAACTGCAAAAAATAAGCAGTGAAATGCCATTGCATATGGAAGTTGTGGAAACAAGAAATGACAATGGGGTAGAAAGATATAAAGTACAACATACGACATTTGAACAGTATAAAATACAAGAAAACCATTAAAAGGCAGGCTGGAACACAATCAGAGCAGACTTGACCACATTATTTGTACTTTGGGTATAAAACCTGTATCATTGTAACATCTTGCTGTTTGTCTGAGGAAGGCAAAATATTATTTTTGCCAAAAGCGCTCATTTTTATCTGTGAAATAAATGTCCGTTTTTACTTCAAGTCTGCTCTGATTGTGTTCCAGCCTGCCTTTTAACGGTTTTCTTGTTTTGTGCTTTTTGGTTTGTTTTGCACAGTATAAAATACAGGAATCCTTATCTTTTCCCTACCTACACAATAAAATGGGTGTTTGGACCTAGGGGAAGGAATCTCTGCTGGTTATGAACTGGTGCCCCAGCCATAAAAGGATATGTGCACTTCTACTGTTCATCACAGAAGGGCACATGCCATTTATGCATAAAGGGGAACATGTATTGCATAGAGAAGAGGACAAACAGTAAACATTACTGGTACTGTCTCAAGAGAAGCAAGGAAAGATGAAGAGGCAGAGCCACCATGATGACAGTAGCAGGAGGACAGGAGAGGAGTTGATGCTGCTAACAATATAGCATCAGCATACTCCTTACCCACCAACATTATGAGTGCAGGTATGCTGGATCACATATGGTGATGGAGTACATACAAAAATGGAATCTCCAATAAGGTTGTTTAAGAAAAAGGAGGTGCCCAATGATGTAGTGCAGAACTGTCCATGAGGAAGCCCATGGCTTAATTAGGGGCCATGGCTATGAAAAAGGAAACACATTGCCCCCCCTGAAAGTACTGGAACAGTGAGGAGCTTCAAGCCTGCAATATTCCCCCTTAGGGAGATCATGTTCTTGCCTCTTACAGTAGGTGGCAAGAACAGTGATATTACAGTGTCAGAACTCACTACATCAAACAATCTATAGGACATGTCAATATCCAAGCTGTTAGCAATGGACAGAGCCGGTCCCATACTCATTAGGGTTTGTTGACAAGTTTATTCCTTGCATGGATATATACTGGGTGTGAGAGACATATATATATATATATATATATATATATATATATATATATATATAAAATTTTGAAATCTCAACATCCCAAACATCAGAAACCCAACGTCCGGATGTTCGAAATTTTGAAATCTCGAAGTTAAACAATTGAGGTCACCCAATAGTGCAGAATGGTAATATTACCATTCTCTTCACTGTAGTAAGAATAGTACTGAATTGCCTACATGTAGCAATAACATGTATGCACAAGCTGAGCTACAAACAATCTGGAAATTGCTCATACCTGCTTTATAGGAAAAAATTGCTGGCCAAAACACTGGAAGAATTCTACTCCTCTTTTGCCACTAAAGTTTTGAGTTCCTTCATTTCCATATAGACACACACAAGAACAGAGCACCAGAATAAATTCAAAGGACCTTGGTTCAACATCTTAGGCAATCAGATGGTTTGTCAGCACAACAGTCACAAAAATCTTGCGTCTGCTAACATAATTTGGCATAACAGGTCTTCTCAACTGAAGTCCTTTTTCAACCGAAATCCTTTTTTACTAAGTAAAGAAAATCTATACTGATGGAAATCTGTATGTGTGTGTGTGTGTGTGTCAGCATGTGCAACATAAGTGTTGTATGGCCCAGACTGCCAAATTAAACGCCAGAGATTTGGCATTCTTTAGCCTTCAGAAACAGAAGACATCAGAAAGTACTGTGGAAGTGTAAGGATGCAAGGGAGATTAGCATGACACGAACAGTTTACTAGACATCAGAGATCAGTGTATAATATAGAATATCTATGCTTCAATAGGTAACAAGGACAATTATATATTACACCACGCAAAAAAACACTTTATTTTGTTTTGCATGTTCTGAGGATTAGCCTCAGAGCATGCTCAATACCACCATACTAACATGTTTTTGTCGACATAAGTGTGTAGACGTTAAGCACAGATTGACTAGTAATAGTATATATATATATATATATATATATATATATATATATATATATATTATATATCTATCTCCATATATATATATATATATATATATATATATATATATATATATAGTTACATTTGTTTACCGGGTAATTGTCCAACTGGGCAAGAAGACCGTTTTCAGAGGAGACCCAGGGAGAAAAGTTCCAGTACATACAATACAGTTATACAGCATGAAAAAAATATCTTATTTATACAAAACATCTTACTATAGCTTCTAAGGAGTAACTGCATCATGTACAGTAAAAAATAGGTTCTAAGGAAATAAAATAACTCGTACAAATAATAGCTAGCACTATTGATCATTACACACACATTTTTGGGGGAACAAATGACTAAGGAGATACCAAATGAATAGGAGGTATCATTGCCAGGTTGGCTATGAGAACCAGTTTAAAAAACATACAAGCAGGAATATAGTATAGAAAACAGGTTAGTCTGGGGGTGAACAGGAGCAAGTCCAGTGGGTTAAGAAATATTCTTTTAAAGCATGCTTGAAATCATGTGCGCTATTGATGGCCAATATTTGTTGGAGGAAGAGAGTTCCAGTTTTTACAGATTATACAACTGTATAAAGAGTCACCGAATGAGTTACAGTATTTGGTAACTTTGAGTAGTATCTTGTTAGCTGACCTGAAAGATTTAAGGTTTGCATATGGTTGGACAAGATCCCTTAGAGCTGGACAGTTATCTGGTTTATGTATAACTGAGTGGGCGATTAATAGTTGATTTAGTGCAAGTAAGTTTGGGAGTTCTACCCAATTAAGCTGATGGAGGGCAATACAGTGATGTGTTTTATGAGGGTGGTTAGATGCAAACCTGGCAATCTTATTGTAGCAGGATTCAGGGTTATTCATTTCTGTTTCGTCAAGGTTGGTAAATATTTGGGAACAGCGTAGTAGTGAAAAAAGCAAATGAGTTGTAGCTAAGGCCAGTCTGGCAGGATTGGTAAGTTAGGGTTTGACTCTGTATAGAGTGGCAAGTTTTTATATGTACTTTTTTAATTGTCAGAGCTATGTGTTTGTCGAACCGCAATGCACTGGCAATAGTGACCCCCAGTAGTTTTGTGTGTTTGACAGGTTCTATTTTAGTACCATTGGAAGAAAGGATAGTAAGAGGAAGTTGATTGTTAGGAGTTGAAACATTTGAAAATACCATAAGCTTAGTTTTATTGGGATTTAATTTTAGCTGATGGGCTGCAAGGTAGTTTTCTATG
The DNA here is from genome assembly GCF_019279795.1 of Protopterus annectens. Lineage (NCBI taxonomy): Eukaryota > Metazoa > Chordata > Ceratodontiformes > Protopteridae > Protopterus > Protopterus annectens. The sequence continues at coordinate 1,811,501,902 of NC_056725.1, read as the reverse complement.
TTGCAAAGTGCAGTCTGAGTTTGCTCTTGAAGCTGGTTAATATTGGGAGCAGAGCAGATAAGGGTGGCATCATCTGCATATTGTATGATACTGGCTGGGATAGAGGCTGAGTGGAGGTCATTAGTAAAAATAGTAAAGAGCAGAGGCCCAAGTATTGAGCCCTGAGGGACTCCTACTGATAAGGCAGTTGGGAAGAGAGTTTGTTATCCCATAAGGTAGACTGCTTATGATTTGAGAGGTAGCTATGAAACCAGCTTAGCCCTTTATGGCAGAGATTGTAATAGGCCAGTTTATTTAATAAGATCTGGTGATATACAGTGTCAAAGGCTTTTGACATATCAAGGAAGGTTGCAGAAACCAATTGACTATTGTTTTTCAGCTGATAGATAGAGCTGGTAAAAGTTATGAGGGCTGTATTAGTGCTGTGCTTGGGCCGAAAGCAATGTTGTGTATAGGACAAGAGTTCTATATATATGTGTGTGTGTGTGTGTGTGTGTGTGTGTGTGTGTGTGTGTGTGTGTGTGTGTGTGTATATATATATATATATATATATATATATATATATATATATATATATACATATATATATATATATATATATGTATATATATATATATATATATATATATATATATATATATGTATGGATCTAACTTACAAGCTTGGCACTTCAGAAGATCGACATTTAGAACGACGAGACCACAAGAACGAAACCGCAAAAACACAAAAGTTCACATGCCTGACAAACCACAATCCCGACAGTTAACAAAACAAAAAGTTTGCTGTTCCACACAACACAAGCACACCAACAACCTAAAAACCTACACTACACCTTACACACAACTATCTTTGCACTAACCTTAACCCAAACCCTAACCCTAAGGTCCGTCACTATCGCACACTTATCTTACCCACACCCTAACCCTAACTCACTTAATCCGCCCCTAACCCTCAAGTCCCTCACTATCGCACACTTATCTTACCCGCACCCTAACTCTAACTCACTTAATCTGCCCCTAACCCTCAAGTCCCTCACTATTGCACACTTACCTTACCCACACCCTAACCCTAAGTCCCTCACTATCGCACACTTACCTTACCCACATCCTAACCCTAAGCCCCTCACTATCACACACTCACCTTACCCGCACCCTAACCCTAAATCCCTCACTATCGCATACTTACAGAGTCGAGATCACACGTTTCCCATGTTGGTGTTTTAGCTTCGTGATTACAAGTTGTCGGTTATCAGCTCCGTCGGTCTTGGGGTTTTGTCGTTCTAAATGTCGATCTTGTGAAGTGTCGAGCTTGTAAGGTAGATCCATATATATATATATATATATATATATATATATATATATGTACACATACACATATAGAAAAATGTAAGGCAACTGGGTCACATAGCCATTTATGCCTTGCCAGTACCCACCCTTAGAACTTACGTATTTTTTCAAGGACACTTGGGCCAGTCAAGCCAGGGGTGATTTTATGAATAGCCATCCACTAGTTCAATTCCTTTTTAGAAGAAGATAGTGTGCCACATTGTTTGATCTGGAGTATAAATTTGTTCCAGAGAAGGGGTAAGTCATTGCACAGTAAGTCTGTCTCTCTGCTGTGATTTACTTATTTATTTGCTGAAGCAGGTCCAGATCTCTGGCCCTAGTGTTAAATGGACTGTTTGATTTTTGGAGATATTAGAGGTCTTGGATTGTCTGATTCTTACTGGCCTGGAAGGTAAGACATAAGTCACCCCTAAGACGTCTGTCGGACACTGAATGCACAACAACACCTCCAACCTCTCTTGGCAGTTCAGGTCTTTTAGGCCTGCTATCTTCTTTTTTTTTTCAGGAATCGTTGTGGTCTCTCCAACTGCTTAATATATCTAATAAGATACATCCCAAAGGGGACACTGTATTTCATGATGGGCTTAATCAGTGCGGAATACTGAGTGGTAATGACTTCTTTGGATCCAGAGGTGATGCCCTTTGTGATCATCTGTGTCAGACAGAAGGGTATCTTAACCAATATTAACCAATATTGCAACATGATGAGCAAAGAAGAGGAATTATCTACCCATGTTCCAAGATCTCGCACAACATCTTCATTTTGAAGTGTGATATTACCTACACTATAATCTGGGTGAGGGTTGTTTACCAAATGCAACAGTACTGCATTTTTAGTATTTAGTTTTAGCCTTTTTCTGAGCACCAGTACCACATGTGCAAGGTCATGTTGTTGCTTCTGCATTTCAGAAGCGGATTTGAGTATGACACCCAGTTTACAATTATCTTCATACTTGGTTAACCAGAGATCTCCACTTTTGATTTGGTTATCAGAGAAGTATATTTTGAATAGCAGAGGTCCTAGCATGGATCCCAGAGGGGGTCCACTGGTTGGCTTCATGTTCTCTGAGGACACACCTGCCGCCCTCACTGCATAGGTTCTGTCCCTCATCCAATTTACTTTCCATCTAACTACATAGGGATTGATTTAAAATATATACTCTCACTGACATAACCAGAAGACGTATATCTTCTACTTTCTTACTGCCATCTCCCCTCTATGCTGCCCTAATCTTTATTAACTTTCAGGTCACAACTGTCCAAACATGAACAATGTTATAATAAAATAACCAAACTTGTAGTAAACTATAATAGTAGAACACACTACTGCCTAGCCTCAAAGAATCAAACTGGTTAGAAATACTACATCACTTAGCTTTTTCCTCAGCTATTCTCAATACATAGACTTCTCTATGAGCCAGAAAATTGCCCAGTCCTTAACAACTTAATACAACAATAATCTCCTAATAGACTTTTACCTTTCTTGAGAAAAATCTCTAATGATTATAACCAAATCATTTAATACTGCAAACAACTTTCTATATTCAAAAAATGTTGCTAAACTATGGAACTATATCCCACAACCACTGAAGTCCGTTCAGAATGTAAACTCATTTAAAACACAACTAAAACTTCACATATGAAATCAATGGATCTGTTCCTGTATATGTCCAGGATAAATGCCACTGTTATCTTCGACTTACCATAACATCAAACCATTTCTCTTTATTCAGAATCCTATACCCCACAAGCAGTCTTTTCATCCAGGTATATACATTGTTTTCTGACACTGCTCACCCCCTCCTCTGTACTTCTAATATAAACCTTATGATAACTATATCTATAATTGTTTCTGAGCCTGCTTTGTAACCTTCCTCTTAGCTACAATATTAACAGTTTTTGCAGTACCTAGTTACTTTTCTTACCTCCACTTCTTTGAATTTCTAAGCACTAATCACATGCTCTATTATCTATCTGACAAACTCACCAATATACCTTTTCAAATGCTCAATGTTCAACATCTAGTAATACATAAGTATCTTTTATACTGTAATAGTTGCCTCTATTTTCATATTAACGTAATCTAATTAGGAAATATATGTGTAATTGTTAATGTGTATCACTTAATGTATGTTTATATATATTATTGAATGTCTGTTTAAAAATATTTTTAATATGTTTGAGTTTATTTCCCTGGGTTTCCATTGAAACAAGTTTTTTTTTACTAAGCATAGTTGGACAAACCGGGTAAACAAAAAATAAATTTGGAGCACATTTAGCTTAATTATGACAGCATGTGATATGGTATCAAATGCCTTGGTGAGGTCAAGTTATGTCATGGATGGCACAGTGGTGCAGTGGTTACATTGTCACCTCACAGCAAGAGGTTCTCCGGTTTGATTCTCGGCTGAGGTGCCTTCTGTGCCGAGTCTGCATGTCCTCCCTGCATTTGTGTGGGGTTTCCTCTGGGTGCTCTGGTTTCCTTCCATGTTACAAAGATATGCATCTGGAGGGTTTCTCCCTGGGCTTCCACTGAAAATTGGTTGTATTCCAAGTTGGACTTTCCCAATAAATAAATATGGAAAGCATGACCTTGATCCCCAGTCTGTGTTACCTCTTAAAAAAGTTGTCACATTCATTAGACAAGATCTACTCTTAATAATGCCGAAATAGTGAGGGTCAAGTCTTATTAGATTTATAATATTATAGTTTATGGGGGTCCGAATGGAGCGATGATAAGTCAGCAAGCAAAGGAGAATAGTATCACTGGAATTGAATTCATCCTTAAGTCTGGGTGAGTACCTTTATGAGGTGGACCCCATTTTTCACAAAATCTCACCAAAACGACACTGATATACAGACTGTATTTTATATAGCATATGTCATGGACAGTAGTAGTATGACTGGTTCCATGGCCTTGCAGATGAGACTTAAAAAAATACATTTATTAAATTATCACTTAAGACATTGACACACATACCTTAATAGAGAAGAAACAAAGAAAGGAAACCAAATTAACATTTTTTCATTTACATACACTGTACATTACTTATATGTTTTCTTTCTTAACAACTCTCATTTACTCCAATATTACATAACTTGCCCAATTTCTGCCTTCCCTTAAACCTCACTTCTCCTCAAGAACAATATTCTATATGTATTGTTCCTACAAATTCCATGTATTTCTATGTAATTTGCTCCTTCCCTTTTCTAAAGATCCCATTTAGATTTTTTTTATCTCTTTTAAACTAATCAACAATTCAAATACAGTTGATTTACATTTTCATTTCCATTTTCTAGTAATTGATTTTTTGGCAACCACCAGAATAAAACATAATAAGGTCATACTACATTAAGGTAAATAACTTTATTTAACTGTAACCATATTATGTTAATGTGGGGATTTCCTCCTCAGGCCTCTGCTGAAAATGGGATATTATCCCAGCTGGATTTTCCCAGAAAAAAACAAATGTTAAATAAGTAAATAAATTCAGATCCCATGTCCTAACTCAAAAGGATCACTTCTTTAGTAACAGCCATTTGTTCCCGCAATATTTCAGACACAGTATTCTGTAAGAAATTTTAAACATTTGCAAGCTCATTACATTCCTAAAAAAACATGCCCCCATTTACCTCTTTCTTCCCCATCACACTTCCAAAATTTTCTATCTACCGGAGAAAAAAATTTGAAGTCTGCTTGGGGTATAAAAATACCTATGCAAACACTTCAAAACAAAAATTGTAAACCTTCTGAACTTTGTTGCATACTTGGGAGCCACCCATATGTCCTCCCATTGTTCCCTTGTAAATTGCTTTTCCTTTCTGACTTCCTCTGATTGATTCATATAATCATGTAGTATTTTATATTCACTACTAACGACCTTGCAGATGAGACTTGTCAGGCTGATGAGACTCTAATTTCTGGAGTCCATGGTAGGGCCACCCATGTGAAGTGGCATCACAACAACTGAGCATCACCTCAGGGACAAAGCCAGTAGAAAAACACAGGTTGAGTAGCTGTAGGAGTGGGTCCATCAGCACACGTTTAATGCCGTTCAGCAGGTGGCCTGGTATATTATCAGGTACCATAGAGGATGTATTTTTTTGTTTAGGCAAGTACTTATAGCAGGTGCTCTTTAGTGATGACGTGGTTTGAGACCCTTAGGGATATTTAAATTTTGCATACATGTCTCTGGGGTGCAATTTGCACTGAAATTTGTAGGAGTAATTGAAGAACACATGTAAAATGCCATGATTTAATAGTAGGTTTTATTTAGAATTAAAAAAGGACTAAAACACACGCTGTACCACAGCTGTAGACTTTATTGAGTAAGCGCTTTCAGGGATACAACCCCTTCATCAGACTACAAAAACAAACTCATTCACTAAATTTATACTAATCCAGTTAAGAGCACCATTAATAAAAATGTAATCATTAAATGGCAGTAACATCTGAAAACATCATAAAAAGCATACGTTCTTTAAAAACTTTGTAAAACACATAAAGCTGCAATACATGTCTCATATATAGAAAAAATAATAGTAATAATAAATAGTAAAATACTATTAAATAAATAAATCAATGTTTCAGTGGTCGGGATTTTAAAAAAGGTTTTAGGGACACCTTATTATTGAGGCCTGGTGGTTTAATCTGCATTGTACAGCATAATCCACTTCTGTTCTGAGGCCTCAGTATGGTTCACAAGGTCACCTCCTCTCCTATTTTCACATAGTACCTCAAATACAAAAAATTTTAAATTATGATTAGAACCTTCATTTTTATTGTGTACAGCAAGAGCACTGCTCTCTTTGCAATTCCAAATATCTCTATAATGTTCAAGTATCCTATCCTTGAAGCACCTATTTGTCTTACCAATATAATATGAAAAACATATGATACAATATGTGAAATAGACATTAGGTGTCTTACAATCAACATAAGAATTACTGTAAAACTTAAAACCCAAATGGGGATGTGTAAAGCTAACACCTGAGTGGATATGTGTACATGCTGTACAATTCCTGCATGGATATGTTCCCACTATATCAGATTGACACCTGCGAATAGAACCATCAAACCTGTAGCATAGCTGGCTCTTTAATGTTTTATTATTATGGAATGTAAAGTCTGGTTTACTATTTATAACAGCCTTTAAACCATCAACCGTGGATAAAATACCTCAATTTCTGGTAATAACATCACATACTGAGCTAATGTTACTAGAGAATGTTAGAGGCATCCTTAATTTATAATCATCTCTCCTGGCATTCGAACATGTATCTATAATACTATTCAGGTCTGCAGCCAATCTTTCATTATAGTAGGGTTTGCAATGATCGCCCCTGGCTTTCCATGCCTCATTTATATATTGGTCAATAATATAACCTTTGTATCCTCTTTCACAGAAATCTGACTTCAAACTTAGAAGTGCATTATGGAGTTCTGTATCATCATTACATAGTCTCATCACTCTAAATATTTGCCCTTTCACTACATTATGCTTAGTATAGTTGGGATGCATACTTGCATTGTGAAGAAGGTTATTTTTTCTGACCGGCTTCCTATAGAGATGTGTCTTAATTTCATTTAAAGAATCCTTACTTATAGTCACATCTAAAAAATCAATAGCATCCACAGAATATTTAGAAGTGAAATTAAGGAAGCTTGTGGTTCCATTTAAAAAACAGATAAATTCCTTCAGCTCACATTCAGTACCTTTCCACATCAGAAAGATATCATCCACAAACCTAGTGTACCAGGCATTATTTCTAGCATACACTTCATTAAATAAAACAAATGAACGTTCCCATTGCACTAAAGATAGGTTGGCGTAGGCATTGGCATAAGCTGTGCCCATAGCCACGCCAATCATCTGCATATAATAATCATTACCAAAAATAAAAATATTGTCATTCAAAACAATATCTAAAAGGGTGCAATTCAATTCACATTTAGTGGTGGTGAACCTCGCATCATTCATCATTATTTTCACATTGCCTATCCCCCATTCGTTCAGGATAACAGTAAATAGAGACTGTATAACTAATGTAACAAAATAACATTCTGTATACATCGGGTCCCATTTCAATTTAAGCATCTGTAAGAATGTTTTAGAGTCTTTCAGAACACTATAACAGCTATCTAAAATAGGATGAAAATTCTTTTCAATATAAGTAGACAAGGGCTCAGTAGCCCATCCTCTGCTGGACACTATCGGACGCATAGGTGGAACTAAAGGACACTTATGTACTTTCGGCAACCCATATATAACACGAATAACAGGATGGCAAACATTAAAGTAGTCAAACAATGATTCATTAATCATACCTGTAATCAATAAATTGAACACAAAGAATGATATTCTATCAATAATACCCTTCTTTACTGTCGGTGTTATAAGTTGATATGTCTCAGCATCACTTAATAACAGGTGTATCTGCTTCAAATATAGCTCCTTGTCAAGGATAACAATACCCCTCCCTTATCTGCAGGACGTATTTCTACAGAATTTAGTGTTTTCAGCTCATTCAAAGCAGCCAAATCATCTTTACACATATTAATAAAAGTATTAGACTCATATTCAGAGCTTAAAACTTCTTAAATCTGTTGCTCACAAACTTCAACAAAAGTGTCAATAATGGCATTGTTCGGGGGAACATAGACACTTGTTTTTTTAAAAACAGTATTATCAAATTTTAATGCTGTAGGAAACATAGCTCTTAGCATTAAGTTCCTGCCACATAACTTCAAATCTTTAAAAACATCAGTCAATACTGCCTTTTTAGCTGGAATAAAACTCAGGTCCTTATTCAGAAGTCTCATTTGAGCCTCAGTTAATTGATGCAAAGAAATATCAAATATCAGACCTATTTGAACCTTTTCTGGTTCTGTCCTTCTGCACTCAATGGTCTCCTTGGACTCTGTATACTGCGATTCTTTGAACGTCCCCTTATAGGAAGGGGATTCTTCGGTAAAAAAAGTAGTAGCATTGCCTGGAAGATGCATAACATTCACATTCCTCAAGTTACTGCAAGATGGACACTGAGGGTTAACTTCTTTAGGTCTAACTACTGGACCTACATTTATAATAGTAGATAACAGTAATTTATTTATTTAATGAAGTGTATGCTAAAAATATTGCCTGGTCCACTAGGTTTGTGGATGATATCTTTCTGCTGTGGAAAGGTACTGAATGTGAGCTGAAGGAATTTATCTGTTTTTTAAATGGAACCACAAGCTTCCCTAATTTCACTTCTAAATATTATATGGATGCTATTGATGTTTTAGATGTGACTATAAGTAAGTAAAGTCTACAGCCGTGGTACAGCATGTGCGTTTTCCTCCTTTTTTGAATATTTACGTTTTGTGCATCAGCTGTTTTAAACGTTGGATAGAAACGTCTATTTTCTGGTACTTTACTTAGAACTAATTGAATCTCCATTTGTTCAATCTGTGGGTGTCTAGGAATCTGCCTTGAGGTAATGTGGTCTTTAACAATATGGCTACTCCGCTGTACTTCCCATCAGGTCTAAAAACATGGCAGGCATAAAGTCCTGATATAGAGAGGCCTTTCCACACTTTTAAACCAAGTGTTAAAAATAACACACTCACACACACACACACACACACACACACACACACACACAGACACACACACACACTCACACACACACACACACACACACACACACACACACACACACACACACACACACACACACACACACACACACACACACACACACACACACACACTCCATGCTCCAAATAAAGGAGGGCTTCAAGGTCAGGCAATTTGTTATTTAGACTCCTACTGTTGACCAGTGTCATCCTGATATTGTCTTGTGTTTGATTTTTTTTTTGTTTTTTTTAGGTCGGAAGATCCATTTGCTGAACCCTGCCTAAAAAAGGCACTATGGGGGTACCAAAGGCTTTAGCCAGTATGCAGAAGCCCTGGAAGGAGAGCTGCAAGCTGTACTTGTCAAAGCAAGTATGGCTGTGCAACAGATTGCCCCAACTAATATATACTAGACCCCCAAATAACCCTAGTCATTCATCTAATTGTTGAAAACAATCATCTTTTCTTTGTATCCTAGCATCACTCTTGGTAAAGGAAGAATTCTGCTTAATACCATTTTTTTCTGCATTTCTGACATGCATGGATTGCTTGGAAATGTCTCCTGCATACCCCTCAGGGATTTGCATGCCAGGCCATTTACTCACACGTGGACCACCACCAGGTTGTGGTCATACTTGTTTGTCTTAAGGGTCTTGAGGGCCCTTGAAATGTTGGAGATCTTTGCACCTGAAAGACAACTCACCATCACCCTATTTCTGTCCGGCCTTGTGAGAGTACACGCTGTGTGTCCCGAATACCCTGTACCTTATCATTAGCAGAGTGTTTAAGAGTACTGTGTTTCAGGTGAGGATTTTCCTGGGTTGTCTCAGGTATGTTTGTGGCAGTATGTGTTGCAGTGTTTAATTTCAACTAAGAAATAGTCCTGTTTGATCTTGGAGATTTATGCAATGACTTTTTTACAGCCTCAGTGTATAAGAATTTCCCATGCATTTATGTAGAGTTCAATGAAGGTATGTGGAGCTCACAATCTGTGTTAATATGTGAGTGCAATGTCTCCATCTTAGTTAAATATTTGTGTCTCTCACAGATAGTTTGTGATGAGGTAAGCAGTAGTTTATTGTCTGTGAGCATGTCATTTGCTACACTGCCTGAGGAAACCAAGTGCTATGAGACTGTCATCTGAGGGACGACAAGCTGACTGACCTTCCACTTAGTCCAACAGAGTAGAAAATTAGGGATGTAAGACTTATTTGTATGGTACTTGGTTTGCTAAAGCTCTTCTTTTCTTTAATAATCCTTATGAGTGAAGAATATTAAATGATTCTTTTCCTTTAATAAATTTGTATGAGTACATTAAATGTTAGTGAGTACCATATAATATTTATAGTACAGTAGTTAATAGCTGAAATTGATCTGCTAAGGTCAAAACATCTTACAGTAAACTAACTTGGTACAGAACTGAAAGGGAGCACCTTAGCAGCCTGCTAATGGGTATGGTTCTAACTGGGCTTACTAAGAGTAAAACTTCAGTTGAAGTGCCTGCGTCTATCAAGTGCAGGTTTGCATGCTATAGCTGAGATAAGAATTAAAAAAAAAAAAAACAATATAAAATAGCTTTCGGCTTGAGAAAATATTTATTTTATTTTATTTTATTTTACATTTGTTGACCGGGAAAGTCCAACTGGATGCATGTCCATTTTTAGCAGAGGCCCAGGGAGAAAAGTTTCACAGATTAAATTATAAGGAGTATACAGAAGCGTTCAAATTTACATAGATAATATAAAGCTTAAAATTCACATAGTTACATAGCTACAAAGCTTAAAATTAACATAAGGTTAGGAGATTAGGGAATTCAAGCCAGTCAAGTTGTTTTAAGAAATGGCAGTGGTGGGCTTGGTAGGGGGCACTGGCAGCAAATTTGGCAATTTGATTGTAACAGGTGTTGAGCTTGGCAATTTCGGTTTTGGGTAGGGTGGGTGAAAATGGGTAAGGTGTAGAATAGTGTGGAAAGGAGGTGAGTTTGAGCAATTGTTATCCTGGCAGGTTGGGTTAGAAATGGTTTATTTTTATATAGACTGCCCATTTTTATGTGGATGTTTTTAATGGTTTGATTTCTATGCTGATCAAATTTAGGTTGTTATCAATGGTTATTCCTAGCAGTTTAGTATGAGTGGCTGGGGAGATGATAGTCCTATCCCTGGACACAATATTAAATGGCTTGGGTATTCTGGTAGATATGTTTGGTCTAAATAGCAACAGTTTTTTTTTTTTTTGGGGGGGGGGGATTTAGTATTAGTTTATTGTTAAGAAACCAGGTTTCGGTAATTTGGAAGACTACCAAAACCAAATAATGCTAGTTTCCTAAAAACAACAGCAGCAGACTATCCTCTCCCACAGAATAAATGTTTAAATACAACTAAAAACGACAGAAATCAACAGACAGCAATAAGTGCAGAAGAAATATTAAGTACTTTTCCTGCCTTTTGACTTTGGAATGAGGTCAAAGGTTTACCTTTATACCTGCGATTAGCAGAAGGGCGAGTGATCATATAGGTTCATAGGTTCATAGGTTTATACTAGGCTATCTGCCCTAAGGCATTTATAAGCCTAGCCCAAATTTTTGTGGCTTACGCCACCCCTTATATGAAAAAATACTGTGCCCATTAGTTTGTTGTGCCTCTGTCCAGCAGTGACACAGAGATGATTCCCGGGGTAAACCTACGATCTCCCATCCACAGGTCTAGATTTCTCTTGAACAGAGTCAGCAAGGTGCTCTGCCTCACATGGACCGGGATTTTATTCCACAGCATAGGGAGTCTCTGAGTGATAAATCTATCCCTCCAGCACGTCCTATTTATATCCGTGCTAAGGTTTAAGTCGCTTGCTCTAGTGGTTTTGGTGGATTTGGATTTTTGAGGTGGAGCATGTCCATTAATTCGGGTTGGACATGGCCTTGTATGTCAGGCACATGTCACCTCTGAGCAGACGGTATGCGACTGAATAGAGCTGGAGTTTCTTCAATCTGGCAGCATATGACAGATTTTGGAGTCCCTTTATCCTTTTAGTGAGGAACTTTTGGGGTCTCTCCAATTGCTGCAGATGTCTGGTGAGATACATCCCGAATGGGGCATTGTACTCGATCATTGGTCTGATAAGTGAAGAGTACAGGGGAACAATGACCTCACTAGATCTGGATGTGAATCCCTTCATGATCAGGTGGGCAATGTAGAAGGTCTTTCTAACCACTTTAGCAATGTGAGTGTCAAAAGAAAGGCCACTGTCAACCTGGGTCCCCAGGTCCCTGATAACCTCTTCTGTGCTTAGTAGATTGCCACCTATATGGTAGCTTGGGGTTACCTTGTTTTTCCCGAAGGGTATGACTATACATTTTTGGCGTTTAACTTCAGGCCATGGCTCTGGCACCAGCTATCTGTTTCCGTGAGTCCCTTCTGAAGGATATCCGTGTCCGATGCACTTTCCACTATGGCGCCCAGTTTGCAGTCGTCTGCAAACTTTGTCAGCCAAAGTCCTCCCATGCTGGCCTGTACTTCTGAGAAGTAGATGCCAAACAATAGGGGGCCAAGGACCGAGCCCTGTGGGACACCACTTGTGACCGGCTTGGAGTCTGACACAGCGCCAGCAACTCTAACCCTGTGGGTTCTATCCTTAAGCCAGTTTGCAACCCATCTTGTGACATATGGGTTTACATTTAAGCTGGTAAGTTTTTCTACAATACCCGAGTGGGGTATTGTGTCGAAAGCCTTTGCAAGGTCAAGGTAGGCTGTATGGACTGCCTTTCCCTCATCAATGGCCTTGGTGACTGTTTCGAAGAAGTCAACCAAGTTCAAAAGGCATGCTCTTCCCTTGACAAAGCCAAACTGGGTCGGGTCCAATGTCTGCAAGTCCCCTATATCTTTGTTTATGAGCTCCATTATGATCCTCTCCATAGCTTTGCAGACTAGATTTGTTAAGCTTATGGGGCGGTAATTACCAGGGTCCGTGAGGCCGCCTTTGTGGAGTGGGACCACAGTTGCCGTCGCCACTCCTTGGGCACGTATCCTGTGGTAAGGCTGAGATTAAACAGCTGCCTTATGTGCGGGGTTAATTCCTCATTTAGCTCGTGTAGCACACAGCCGGGACACCATCCGGTCCCATTGATGCTGTGTTTTTAGCTTTAGAGAGAGCAGCTTTCACCTGCGCATTTGAGATGTCCGGGAGGCTACACTCAGCTGGGATAGTTATCTCTCCTTTAGGGGTGAAGAGGGGGGTGAAGTTTGCACTGAACCTGTCTGCCAGTATGTTGGCAATGTCTGTAGGTTCAGTGATTTTTGTATCATTTTGGACTAATTCTGAGCATATCTGGGAGTTTCCACCCAGGTTCCTAACATAGCTGAAAAAGGCCTTATGATTGTCCTTTGAATCCATGGCAATTTTTCTCTCAAAATTGGCCTTAGTTGATTTTATGAGTGCTCGTATTTTTTACTAATAATGATCAGGGGTGACTTCCCTTTTATGGATTTTGTTCTATCATGTAATAGCTTTCTCCTCTTATTGTAAAGTTTGTTAATGGCTGGGGTCCACCAGACTGGACGTTTGCCCTTTGTGGAAAGAGTCTTGGTTTTATTTGGGATTGCCTGATCCATGCAGTCCTGGAGGTGTTCATAGAAGGCATTTGTAAGGGCTTCCGCAGCTTGGGTTGTGGTTTCCTCTGGCTCAGGGGCCTTGAAGGATACTACACCAGTCTTGAGTAGTGTGAAGTTTGCTTTAGAGAAGTTCTTCACTATGGTCCTTTTTGTTTGGGGTGGGGCGGGATGTGGATTTCCAGTGAGATTAGTTTATGATCAGATCTCACCAATGAGGGATATACTTCTGGTGTGGAGCATTTTGTCCCCATGTTTGTGACAATGAGATCTAGTATATTTTCTCCTCTCATGGGAACAGTGACTAGCTGTTCCATGGCATTTGAATTTATGAACTCCAGGAACCGTTGGGCTAGAAAGTTAGGGCTTGAGTAATGTTCCCAGTCTATATTTGGGTAGTTGAAGTCACCCAATATGATGGTGTTTGGAGATACATTTATACCCTCCAGTGTCTTCAGGAAGGCTGTGTGGGGTTCCTGAGTTTGAGAGGGTGGCCTGTAGCATGCTACAATTTGTAGAGCAGTTTTGCCTATGGTTAGTTGCACCTGGATGGTTTCCGAAGCTTCGTGCGTTACCACCAACCTGGAGGTGTGGGTATCCTTTATGAATATGGATACACCCCCTCCTTTTGTGGTGTGGTCCGGGTTTTGGGGCCGGAACGCATTATATGAGGTAAAACCTAATAGTGCCGGGGTGCTCTCAGGAGCCTTGAACCAGGTTTCAGTTACAGCACAGACATCGATGTTCTCCATACTGAGAAGGGCCTCGAGTGCATGCATTTTGAGATTTAGACTTCTGGCATTGAGCAGCATTACCCTCAGTTTCTTCCCATTTTTGTTTTCTAGGGTGGTAGGTTTAGAATTTGAGCCTTGCCTAAAAAAGGCACTATGGGGTTGGCAAGAGCCTTAGCCAATATCCGGAATCCCAGGGGTGACAGGTGCAAGCCGTCCCTTGCGAAGCAGAGTGGCTTGTCAAGCATGTCATCCCAGGCAGACAGACACTGGATCCCCTTTGAATGACACCAGACATTAAGCCAGTTGTTAAAGCTGATCATCTTGTCTCTATATTGTGGCATCATTCTTGGAGAAGGAAGGATACTGCTCAGGGTTAGGGTCATACCTGCCTGGGCTACATAATCAGAGAGCTCCTCTATGTCTCTTTTCATGTAGTCCAGGGAGGTACGTCTCAGGTCGTTCACACCAGCATGGACAATGACTGTGTCATATTTGTACTTGCCGTGGAGTGACCAGTGCTTGTGTTATGTGGCGGATTCTAGCGCCCGATAGGCAGCTTACTGTGACCCTCTCCTTGTTCAGCCTGGTGAGTGGGACGTCAGTGTGTCTGACTATGGAGTCACCTATGACAAGTATGTTTGGTGTTGTATTTGGCCTTAAGGGCTGTGACTGCTTTGCACACTGCTTTGTGGTTTATGTGTTGCTTGTGGGGTGTCTTGAGGTAGCAGTTGTTTGGGTGTCTGCTTTGGAGGCCTCTGCTGTTTAGGTAAATTTTACTCAGAGCCTCCGAGTATGTCTTTGTGTGTTTATGTGTTTGATTCAGTGGAGTGGTAGCATTATGTGAGGCTGGTTTTGTGGTGTGTGTAGTTGCCTTCTCCTCCTGTCTGGTCTTGCCAGTCCTGAGTTGAGAGAGCTCAGCCTCCAGTTTGGCTAAATAGCTGCATCTCTCGCAAGTATTTGTGTTATGTGGGAGGAGGAGAGGGTTGTCTGTGTACATGAGGCAGTTATAACATTGCCTCAAGATTCCCAGATTCACCAGCTGGACCGGAGAGGAGATTGACAACTGACCTTTGGACATGCTAGAATAATATTGGGAAATCCTTAATTGAAAACAAGGGCCAGTGGGGAGTGAGGGTGTAGTGCTTTTAATTTTTAGTGCTGACTTATATAATTGCTTTAGTGAGCAAGTGCCAGGTAACTTGAGTGCAATGTGTTACAAGTAACTAAATGCAAAACGACAAACAGTAACTTTCTTTCAAGTGAAACAAGGAAATAAGTACAGTAAGCAATGCAGATATCACTAGTGATCCACAGAAGCGCTGAGAAGTTGCGTATTAGGTGGAATTAGCTTCCAGGGAAATAACAAGCAAACAAACAACAAGCATATAAACAAAGCTAGATTCGGCAGGCCTGGATCTAGTCTATGCTAGAGCAAACAAGGTGAACCAATTTCAGTAAGATACAGTTCAAATATTCAGGCACTATAAACCTTTAACCAGAAATTCCCAGCTCAGAAGGGCAGAGTCCAGCCTCTTCTCCCACAAGAGTGCAGACCACGAACCTTCTTAATGTAAAATAACTGGCCTGAAGCCCAAGTGCCTAAACCAGAACTAATACACTTGGACACTGGGCTCTCAATCAGCAGTTCCCAACTTAGAAGGATGAAAGCTACCTGTCCTGCCACCACAGTGCTTGCCACAAACCTTCCAATATGAGCGACTCTAATCCACGAAACTAACAATGTCGATATACCTACATGTTCAAAAAACAGCAAATCGAACAGCAGATTCGCTGTTTTTCAAACATGAAACTCAAATAAAAAAAAAAACAAAGTGTAAAGCGGGGGACAAGCACCCCTGCACCTCCCATGCGGGGGCTGCACCCACTATGCCCCCACTTTATCATTCTAACTTCGAGATTGCACTACAGTGTGGAAAGGAACCATTTCTCAATCCCCACTATAGTGCAATCTACCCTTGAATGTCGAATGTGCAATGAGCGAATCTCACAGTGCATTCGCTCATTGCACATTTGCACCTTTTTACGTTCGACATTTGTATATCTTGCACACTGCCTTTCGGGTATGTACAGTTCACCCTTGTGCAAATCACATTTATAAAGGTAAACCGAGGTCAAAATGCCCCTTAAGCTTATTCCAGGCCGAGCCAGATCACAGTCAAATGGGGACCTAGGCAGGATATTGGATCACACCCCCACAATAGCAGTCCCTCATTCCCTCCCACCACAGCCATTCCAGTGTCCCATTACTTGGCTATTTCCCCTCAGTTACCATAAACACTGTTCAAAATTATCATTGTACATACTATTTTCTTCTTTACTTTTACAATGATTAGAGATATTTGGATTTAATTTAAAACTTTTTTTCAATTTAGCACAAACTCTGATAGCCATTTGTTAAACAAAACAATAGTGTCACAATGAAAATTAACTATCTGGCGATCTAGCCTGACAAGTTAATTAATCAACCTGCCATCCCTAACTAGGACATTACATGCACACCACATTCATCTGACCTACAGAACCTCTCACTTGTCTCTGTCATGGCAGTTCTCCATGTTTGGCTTGCTTGTCTCATGGTGGTTCTCCATGTTTAAAATCCCCATGTGGTCTGTGTTGTTTGCCTACATCTTAGTATGACAGACACAGAATTTGCCCTTAAAGACAAAATTGCACATAGAGTAGATCCTTAAAGAATAAATGTGATTTAAAACAAAATTGTTTAAATGAAATGTTGGGGTAGCCCTCCCCCTGGACATTGAGTCGCCCCAAGCCAGTGAGGCCTAGGCAACTGCCTACATCATCTAGTGCTGCATCCAGCTCTAATTCCAGTACATTTGCATTGATTGCAACTCTCTTGCAGCAAAGACACCAAACAAGCCTCAGTCAGCACAATATAGATGGGCTACGAATTCAAAGAAACCAGTAGGGAAAAATGCTTTCAGCTTTAGCCCACACTGCTGGCTTTCTAGAAACAGCAGCATATTATTTTATCCCACAGAATAATCATTACTATCTCTCACTCTGCTCGCAAATTTGACCAAAATGTTGCTGTTTCAGTAACAAAGTTACAGTAAAGATGGAGAGAAAACATTTAGTACAGGAAAACAATAAATACAGTACTTAATAAATCAGTAGATTTAGCAATAGAAAACAGCATAGTACTTCAACTCCATTATGCAACTATAGAAACACATTTCAGGTTCCAGCAGAAAAAAATATAAATAAAGTGAGCAAAAAACTGTTTAAATGTCACTAACTGTCAAGTCAAAAGGCAACAATAAGTGTGGAAGAAATAACATATTTTTCTGCTTTTTGTCTTTGGTATGAAGTTAAAATGCTACTTTTAACGTATTCCATCACAGCTTACACTGAATGTAGTCCTCTGGTGTCATGTAGCAAATAAAGCTTCTTGTTCCCAGTTCTCATAGTCAATGGCCTCTTGATGAGGTTGGTTTGCTGATTTGCTAATGATTGAGGGGCTATTACTGGCAGCCTGAAAAATAATGGAGAGTATGTGTACCTCTTCTCCATTTATGGGCAAAGGCATCTGCAGACAATGATGTCCAAGGGGAAGTGTGCGTTTGCATACATTGCCCTAAAGTTCCTATGCATTTGTTTAAACATCTGTTCTTCAGTTATCGTGCTCCCTACTTTGTCCTGGTCACTGTTAGAGGGCAGTTATACTGCATCTGCTAAAAGCCCTGTGTCTGGGCTGCTCAGTCTCATCACACCATCCAGCTTTCCAATGCTGTCTTATCAAATATGGTGTTTCTAAAGTTGCCAGAAGCAAAACCCCCTACATTATAATGTAATTACTGTGTATGTGAAATACCATTGGGGATCGATAGAACAAACTGCTTCTACTTATTTTTCCTACATCTTATGGTACACAGTGACAAGAAAGTATTATGTAGGAGAGTACTGGAATGAATAGCTTAGGTGTTCACAGAAACAGAAAAAAATAGCTTAGACTAATTTAACCGAGGTAAGTAGCCCTTCACAAACCTGGCTATGCCTTTACCATTGAGGCAATTAGGTAAGTTAAACGAATAAAATATTTAAATAAGTTTATAAGCATTTTTGTCTTGCACATTCTCAGAGAATTTAGAACTGCGCCTTCCTGTACACAAACTGATGGCTTAAATGAGTATAGCTATGTAAATGTTGAAATTTAGTTAAAACTTAAGGGACAGAATGTGAAGCTGATGGCTAAGACTACCCATTTAAATTAGCAAGAGCCAAAGAAAAATTATGACTTTATATTTCTGCCAGACCAAACCAAAACTGTTGTGCAAAATGGAAGTACAAGAAATGTTAAAATATTACAGATCTCTGATACATGTATGATAATATGCATAACTGGTAATTTTGTAGGTTTTATATAGAATCATTTTATTTCCTACGATTTGCCATTCGGGACCTGTCTCTGTTAAACAACTTGCACAGTATGATACAGCTTGAAATGCTTTCATGTGCACCATCAGTATATACAAAACAATGTTTCATTCTGTTTTGTACTGCCTTGTACATCTGAGACATACTGTATTTGGATAATTTTCCCTGAAATTTAGTCATCAACTTTATCTGAAAAAAACATGTGTCTGGTCTAAAAAATGCATTCATGCTTTAAACAAAACTTACTGTGTAAAAGGTTGTTTACAGTGTCTGAACAATAAAATGCAACCTGAGCTTGCTGTTTGCACCTCATATCATGGCTAAATATTTCTTGGCTCTATGTAGCTGGCAGACTGAGAAGAATAATTAGTTTCTGAGTTAATTATTTCTGTTCTAGTAGTGACCCAAAACACATTGAGTCATTCCAAAAGTTTTATTAATCTTGACAAATTTATTTTCCATTCTGATGTTTAAGCTTCAAGCAGTAAGGAGAAAACCATTCCTGTTGAAGCTATGAAGCTTCCCAATTTGACCCATTATTAATGCTTTCAAAGTAGATTATTTAATTTATATTCAGGTACATCCCCATTCACCAGTGACATACAGACACACAGACAGATGCACATACATTCACACACACAAACACAAATATCTGCAAGAACATGCAGTGACACACACATCTCGGTTATTTTATGCAATTCTAAATTGAAGTGCTAATAAAGTATTTATGTATGGATTGTTTTATGTGGTATTTCAGTGCAGAACTCAGTTTCACCATGTTTAAAAATGTTGCGCAGCCCTACCATATTTATTTTCTTTTTTCTTCTGCCTAATATATAATGTCTAAATCACATACACTAAAGGTCTGACATTTTTACCACAAAAAGCATTGCTTTTAAACATTGCAGTGACATAATACAGCACCATAGTGGGGTCAGCAATGCCAATCAGATGGGCTCTCAAGACAGAGTATTGGTGTCCCAGACAGGACAATGTCTCTTAAGCAACTTTTTTCCAGGGAGACTTAAAAAACTAGCTTGAGTCTTCAAAGGGGGGAGAGATGTGATGATGTAAGGTAGTGTCATCTGTACCAGAGAGAGTAGAGCAGTGCATGTGTAACATATAACAGAATAGCTAGCTGGAGTTTTGTAAAGAATTTTACATCATTATAAATTATCCCAGTAATCAAGGAACCTCAATCCTCACCACTGACACTAGTGAGGGACATTATTATTAATTATGCAGATCTAATCTAAGAGCTAAGGATGTCATACTACCACTGTACTCAGCCCTCATCAGACCAATAACTGAGTACAATGCATCATTTGGCATGTACCTCGCCATTCACCTGCAACAGTTGGAACGTCCTCAGATGTTTCTCACTAAAAAATACAGATACAGGAAACAAGGTCAAAGCTCCGTGAAATTTTATAATTTAACAGTAATATGTGATGGCCCCTACTCCTGGCCCATAATCAAGGAGTCTCAGTCCTCATCACTGACACCAGTGAGGGATGGCCACTAGGAGCAAAAATGGATTCACACAGTATTTTCTGATGCAGCTCACTGCACCAGGCACAATTTCCCTTAATAGCACATAGGGAGCATACTCCGGACTTGAAGCAGGACTCTCTGTCTTTCTCCAGGCCAAAAACAAGACTCCACACTGACCACTTTGGAGCTCTGTGTCACTTTTCCAAGTAGCAGACACAAACTTGGATATTTGATTTTCATACACACCTGGAAAAGGCTGGCACAGATTTACCAGCTGAGCCCCCTCTGCCCAGACTATAAGGTAATTATGCTGCCACAAGTCAGCTACTCTAAGGTTCTTACAGGGTTACCCAATTATACTGAGTAAAATTAATACTAATTCAAATGGTAGAGTTTGACCAAAGCAGCAAGGCTTTCAGGAGATGCCACAGTGTCACTAAAATAAGCATAAGAACTCTCATGATGTCAAAAGTATTCTATTCTCTAAAAGACCAGTTACAATGAAAGGTATAGAAATATTTAATAATAAATAATAAAATAGAAAACACAAGAATATTGAATATCTAGTTACAATAAATACCAGAGTTTCAATCGCAGGGAATGTTAAAAATAACACAGATGGACAGATTCACACAAATACAGGAAAACAGTACTTAACTAATCTCACTATATTTTCCTGAATGATCTAAAGAATTACTATTTCCTATTTAAGCTACTTACTACAGCAAGGCAAGATGGTGATTGCTGAGTTGCTTACTCTTACCTGATCTCTGACATGAATAGATCATTCTGGAAAGACAGATGTGTGTCTGAGAGATTGTCCCGCCTCTGGAATAGGCTTTCTATGCACATGAATCAGAGCCCTTCCCTGACCATCTTCAAGTGCAATATGGACCAAAGGATGGGAAATTGCAAATTCACTCTTGGGGTGGCACCCATGTCCCTTATGGATAGAGGCAGTCTGTAAAAATAGTCAAAATCTCACTTGCTGACCCTTGTTATCTTCACCCTAGGGATAGAAAATTAGGTAAAATATGTGTAAAACTGCCAAGGTGTGTAAGGGCTCTTGAGCTGTTAGCCCAATAATCTCCAATGAATCTATTAAACATGTTGTAGAATTGTATTTGATGTTGTAAAATCAAAAGTATAATGCAAATGTTTTTACCTAGGTTCAATTACCATCAATATTAAACAAAGAAATATCATGTTATAGAAAGGAATTTAATAACTGCATATCATATCATATCTGAGGCATTTCTGCCTGGCGCTCTGCTGTAAACTGGCTTTGTTCCAAGTCGGACTTTGCCAGTTAACAAATGTTAAATAAATAAATAATTAAAATAAATATCACGTAACAAGTGACTGCAACTCTTTTGAAAGGAATAGGTTGCATGACATCTAGCCTGTTTGTTATTGCAAGCTCACTACAATTTTGTAACCTTCAAAGTCTCAAAGTTGTATTTTTATGACAATTGTAATCATATTATCTTCTGGAATTACAGTCTGTATTTCCTCTTCAGATAACTAAAGGTCAGCAGATATTCATTAATGATACAGCAACATCCAAAAAATATATTTTTAATTTTTTTCTTTGAGACCAAGGGTTGTTAAATTGGAAAGAAAATGTTCTCTGACCCCTACAGTTTATTTTAGGCAGCTATTCTAGTTTATTTGTTTTTGTTTTCCAGGGTAGAGCACTGATATATGCGGACCTTTTTCAGACACAGCCAAGGAGTAGAGTCTGGTTAAGTGACTTAGAGTCACACAGTTAGGCAATGGAGACATAGGGAATCTAACCTTCCACCACTGGACCACAGGAAAAAAGCTCAGTAATAGCTTCTTAATTCTCTAAACCAAACACCAGACAGTTCCTGTATAAAACTAAATTCTTATAAACCCTGCAGATTTTCTGAGCTGAATACCTACATACATGCTTAGGCATGCACTCTGTCCATAGGTTCATTAACAACTGTGTAGACTTCATGCGAAGCAGTGCTCATTGAATATGGATGCTGCTCATCATGCTTACATTTCCAAGCACTCTTTCATGCCAGCAGCAGTGTTGGCAGCCATGAAATGGTACAGGGAAGCATGAGCACACAATGTAAACAAAACTGCATGAGCACACAATGTAAACAAAACTGCGTGCCTGTAGGCAAAACCTTTATGCCAACACACATGAACAGATTACATGAAGTAAGGGCAAGTTGATTACAAGAAATAAGATATGGGGGACATTAAATGAGGAGAATAGAAAGACAATGCAATGTTGATAGTGCAGAAATAAGTATGAGGGGAGGGCAAATGCAGAAAATGTACTCAGATAATGCAGTCAAATGTGATGATGTCACAAAGAAACATTTTAAACATAAAAACTTCTATATTGATATAATAATTGTGTTCTTCCTACGTTATTGCCTTATTTTTGCTTTGCTGCGTGCTCTTAAGTGTCCAATGTTTTTATTCTGCTGCATTTACTACTGCTTGTTAATAGCCTGATTAAATTTTTCTGTTATTCTACGCATCTCATTTTTGGTTTTAGCACTTGGGCTTCAAGCCAGTTACTTTACATTTAAGAAGGTTTTTCAGGTATACACTCTTGTGGACAAACCCTTATCAAAACCCTCTCTTCATATGACCCCCCAAGTATTCTGAATACTATGTCTGGGAAAATTCCGGGGGGTTTCCCCTGCCAGCATGGTTGAAATGGGCATAATGAGACAATGTAGCAACTGCCTTATGTTTACTGACAGCCTTCTTCTCCTAGCACATAATTCTTCTACTTGTGAGAAATGCATCTACATCAGAAACCTAGAATCCATTCACTCTCACACCTCAGTCAATACTCCTGGCAAAGAGACTGCCAGCACAAACACCACACCACTCACACCACATAGCCAAGCACAACACCCACCCACCTAAGCAGAGGTTCTCAATAAAATCTTACCTAAACAGCAGAGACCTCCAAAACACACTCACAAACATTCCACATACAACAACAAACATATCACACACAGCAGACAACACACCAGTGTCTCACAAACACAGTCCATAAGGCAAAACAATGAACCAACACAGCCCAGAAGGCATAACAATAAACCATACTAGTCACTGGTGACTCAATTGTGAGACACACCAATGTCCCACTCACCAGGCTCGACAAGGAGGTCACAGTCAGTTATCTGGTGCCAGAATCTGCCACATCATGCACGCACTTAAGTCTCTCTACAGCAAGTACAAGTATGACTCTGTCATTATCCTTGTTGGTGTGAATGACTAAATACATACCTCCCTGGACTATAGGAAGAGAGACATTTTTGAGCTCTCAGAGTATGTGTCTCAGGCAGGTGTGACCCTAGCCCTAAGCAGTATCATACCTTCACCAAGAATGATACCACAATAGCAACAAAAAATAATTGACTTCAATTGGCTTAGTTTCTGGTGTCATTCCAAGGGGATCCAGTATATGTGTGCCTGGGATGACATGGTTGAAAGGCCTCGATGTTTTGGTAGGGATGGCCTCCACCTGTCACCTCTGGGATTCTGGATCCTGGCCAAGGCTCTTGCCTCCCCCATTATGCCTTTTTTAGACAATGTCTCAAAGACAAATCTTCCAACCTAAAAGATCTGTCAAAAAGCAAATTGAAGGTCATGCTGCTTAACACTAAAAGCCTTAACCTGAAAATGCACTCACTAGAGGCTCTTCTTGCACTGGAAGATGCTGACATCTGTGCGGTCATGAAAACTTGGTTCCAGGCTGTAGAAAGCACCCCTGCCTTACCAAGCTATACCTCATTCCACACATTCTGACCCCAACATGAGGTCAGGAGTTTCTATCTTCATTAAGAACAG
>NC_056725.1:1811445340-1811472840 GCF_019279795.1 Protopterus annectens | reverse complement strand
ATAGAGTGGTGGCTGAGCACCATAAATATCCACTTCCTCACAACATACATGTAGAATTGTACACACAATTTTCTGACTTTGGTGAGTCACCACAACTGGGATGGGTAGCAATAACAGAATAATGTTGTATAGCCAATTAGACTAAAACAAGTGTGTCAGGATGACACATAAGCAAATTGTTCAGCTAAGTATGGGGTGCTTTTTTTGTGGGACAGGTACCCATTTTTTGGAGAGAGAGGAATGTTGGGAAAGGTGACTAGAAATGAAAAGATCAGGTAGGTAAGGTGGGTTAGGTAGCAGGCACAGACATACAGGGCATACAAGACAGACAAGGATGGTGATGGACATAAAGGGTTGGGTGATACCATGACTGGAGATAGGTAGGGAACCTTGGAGGTGTACCCATGTCTAGCTTGAGAACAATGAGAATTTAGTACTCAGAACTGTCATCACTGTCTCCTGTAGCCATTGCCTGAAGTGGCATTATTTTGGCAATATGATGCAGGACCTTTACAACCCCACCGATTCGGTCATTGAGGCCCCAGTTCATAATGCCCACCACCAGTCCTGTTAGCTTCTGATGGGTGACAAAAATCATCACCTCCACTAGTACTACTTCTCCCAAAAGGTACCACTGCACCAGCAGCCAGGGCAGAGCTACCTGATGCAATTTAAGCAGGGTATGGCAAGAGTTGTGGAGACAATTCTGATAGGTTGTAACCCAGATGTGCTGGGTGTCTGTGCTTCCTGTTGTGGTGCGGCCACTGCCATCTGTGTAGGTATAGTTGGCTGAACCCTGGTGGTCAGTCTAGCTGTCTGTGCTGATGGTCATTTTGTTTTTAGCAGCAATGTATTAAAAAAAGTGTATATATATATATATATATATATATATATATATATATATATATATATACAGATATAGATATATAGATGAATATAGATATATAGATAGAGAGAGGGGGAGATAGGGTGGGGGATACAAAAAGAGAGAGAATTAGATCAATGGCATGTTGCATTATTGTATTATTTCAATACATAAACCAATATGTGAAATACATAAACATGCCTGGGCCACATCCAGATATGATGAGAAGGCAATAATGTGTCATAAAATCAATCACAATGGTATGATGTGACTAATAGAATCATGTATTTCACTATGCTATATCAGATATTTGCTTTCAAAGTTAATAATTGCACTTGGCAAAATATTATTGTTAATATTATGCAGTATTGCCATTAATATCTTCTAATTAATACAATGAAAAAAAAACTAATGTACATTTGTGGGTACTGAACCCATACACAATTAAGCTGATGTACTCATTGTCTAATGCAATCAGCCATTGGAGCAAACCAGCTATCGGAGTAGGTACATATGCATGATATCAAAGTTAAGGTATGCCTGCTCAAGGTGATTTTATTTATTTATTTAACATTTGTTTACCAGGAAAGTCCAACTTGGAATGAAGCCAATTTTCAGCAGAGGCCCGGGGAGAAATGCTCCAGATTCATGTCTTTGAAATATACAGTGATGGACTGAAAATACATCTCTGCCTTTCATTCAGACCTGATGCATACTTATCCTGTGCCTCTCTAAAGAGAGTTATTTTCTTCTGATGAGGCTCACATTTTTTGCTGTCCTTGCAGCAGCTTTACAGTAGCTAAAAGAAAGAACAGATATATGACATCATAATGAATAACTGTGTTTGCTGGCTAATTCATACCATATCATAGACAGGTTATGGGTCATTATACTTAAGGGTGTTTGCAGTCTTGAATTCATCCTCTCATCAGCCCAGTTGGCCTTGCTTCCACCTCTTCCTGTCACTGTAGTGGTGACAACATTGCTCCTCAGTGTGTGGGATGAGTTGCACTAGAGACAGCCCTGATAAAGCTATTCCAAAGCTTAGCCTTATATTGAGATCTGGTATAATCCACTTGGAACAGCCTCCAGCTGTAATGCTTCACGTGGTGTCACAAAAATCCAGGACTCCTCAATACCCCATGTTTGTGCTCTAAATGGAGCACCATCTCTGCCATCACCAGTCATGTCTGCAGCAGTCAAGCTAGAAATATGGGTCTGAATTGTTTCCCAGTTCAGGTCTCATGTGTAACAGTTTGTGTGCAAAGACACACAGCCTTGCTAGCTATATTTGCACAATTGAAATCACAGCAATGGTTTGACAGACACATTGGCATTGGTTACATTAAAAAGCATGGAAGGTGGGAAACATTGAAGTGAGATTTGGTCATGTGTAATGCTCAACCTACTGACACATGTTGAGTGTTAAATGCTGAAATGCTTCATGGAACTTGTTATATTCACTGTTGGTTGGAGGAAAATGGCATGAATTGTGACATATTGGTTGTTGGGACTTAAACGCTAGTAAGATTGAGAAGTACCACCTTGGATTCGAACCCATGAGAAAAAGAGGGATAAGATGCAAAACTTTGCTTATTAACTGTCAGTGCCACAGAAGAACATGCGTTTTAGCATGATAATTAAGAGTTGTAGTCATTTAATATTTAGTGGAAATATACTTTGAATATGCCTGCATGTATGTGATTTTAAGTAATGAGTGGACTGCATGTTTATATAAAAAGCAGTATTTGTGGTTGTAAATACATTTCAGATGCATGTAATTGCATAACCTGAGTTATACATCTTGGGTTAATTTATATACGTACTTCACAAGACATACTGTCCTAAACACATCATTCTGATATGTGATAACTCATAATTGTAACAAAAATATTGTGCAAATCATATCTGTGCAAGTGCATCCTAAATGAAATATCATCGCCATGTTTAACATAATTTACAGACTTTATATTGGGCTTCTGTATCAAGCATTACTGATACATTTGTTGCAATAAACATAGTTATGATACTCGTTTGTATTTAGTGTTACATTCCTAAGCAAAATGTTGTGACAAATGACATTCTGACTCCCCCTTTGTAAAAATATCTTTAAACTGAATTCAAACCCTGCATCATCTGCATTATTATTTCTCTAAGGTTATTTCACTTACTCCCTGTGCCACACAGAAGGTAAGCTGAGAGGTTGAATTTATTCACTGATTACTATTCAGAGGGCTGACAGCCATACACCGCCCTAAGTTTGTTTGCACCACAGAAGGCTGCCCAAATTCAATTTTTCACTTGTCTCCTTAGGAAGTCAAACTTGTTTTGTGTGCTGCAGAGTGGATCAAAAATGCAAAAGGCATTTAAAAACAATTTTATATATATATATATATATATATATATATATATATATATATATATATATATATATGGGTCTAGGACACATGCTCGACTAGCATATGTCCGAATCACAAAACATCGAACACACATACATGAAAGCGCTTAACATCAAAAAGCGCTTCTGTGTATGTGTAGTTCAAAAAAAAAATCTACGTTTCTGCAGCCCCACAACCCCCCTACTTTATTATTCTCACTCCGAGATCGCACTACAGTGGGGAAAAGGGAATTTTCCCTTACCCGCACTGTAGTCCGATCTACGAAACAGGCACACATACATGGGAGCGCTTGTTGATGTTAAGCGCTTTCGTGTATGTGTGTTTGATGTTTTGTGATTCAGACATATGCTAGTCGAGCATGTGTCTGGATCCCATATCTATATATATATATATATATATATATATATATATATATATATATATATATATATATATATATATATATATATATATATATATATATATATATAAAACTTACCTTGTGTTGCAAAGTAACACATTAAATGGATATATGTAGCAAGGAGTAAAGCCTTAGCATAACACAGCCATTCTTTTCACAAGTAGCATTTAGGTGACGCATCATCAAGATTTCATGTAATGGCAATTGCTCTGAAAGGAGACACACAGAGAATGACAGGAGGTCATTCTTGCCACAGTACATAGAATTACTCATGATGTCAAAGTTTACAATATATTATATTACTGTCATGATAAATAATTGTCAGATATGGATACATTCTCCAGCATATATGACACATATGTCCACATTACTCATATTACTGCTTTTGTGCAAGTACATTCTACAAAATGTCATATGTCACAACACCCATATCATATATTGTTATTACTACTGGGAAAATGTGAGTTTACAACAACACGCTTGCACTATAAATTCATATGAACTACAGGTAAGTTTTTATCAAATATCACATACTTCAGCCAGTTCATTTAATATACAACACAAGGTGTCAATATATATTCTGAATTCAGTAATAAAAACATATCTGCAAACCGGATCTGAACTTTACATTGCCTGTTTTTTTTCTCTAAACTCATTTCACTTATACCTTGTGCCTCAGAGAAAGCAACCGGAAAGTGTATTTTCTTCACTGAGTACTATCCAGAGTGCCGATGGCTGTGCCCTGACACCAGGCTAGTTTGGGCTAGAAAAGGTAGCCAAAATGAATTTTCTCACTTTTTTCCTTAGGAAGTAAACTGTGCTTATGAACTACATGGTGGAAAGCAAATACAAATGGCATTATAAAAAAAAAAAACAGAGAAAAAAGCTGAAAAGAAAATTAATTCAATCAAAGGTCATACCTAGCAATGACCAGAAGAAGTGCATTATTATCCTTCTCATACCGCCCCGCCACATCAGAAGTTTAATTTCCGGCACACATTTTTAAGCGAATGCTAAATAATGTGAAAGTAGACAGACAACAGCTCACATGTTGTTAACAATACTGAAAATATTTGAGTTTTAAACAACACAATGATTTAACAGCAAAATGTGTATAAATATGTATTCAGAATCTTGTCCATAAAATTATCAGTTAATCAGATATGAACCATGCATCACCTGGCTTCTTTCTTGAAGATGTCATCACTTATACCTTGTGCCACAGATAAAGTTACCTGAGAGATGCTTTTCTTTACTGAGTACCATCCACAGTGCTGATGGCTGTGAACTGACAAAAGGTTAATTTGCCCCACAGACGGTAGCACAAATTAAATGTTTTCCTTTTCTCCTTAGTAAGTGAACTCTAATTTACTGCTATGGATCATTGACAGCCAAGACTGCGCAATGCCAAACATCAAACCAACAATGAAGTGAAAAGAAAAAAAATACATAATAGATGAAACTTTATGAAACAAGTAGTTAAAGTGTACAGTCCTGATGTTTCCTCAACTTTGTTGTCTTGTAACATGAGTTCCTTAACCATCATTATGTTCACACAGGCAGCATCCTCTCTGAATTTGAAACCCAGGACACCAGGGCATTCACAACACACACTTGCAATTATTATCAGTATGCACCACAGACACATACATATACTGTGAAGAAAAAAATAGGTTATACATACTCAGGATGTGACATAGTGTCAATTGATATTACATGTGCAACAGAACCAAGTTCTGAAAGTTGTCCTGTGTAATTTGCAGTTAGATGTGTGGGTGCCTATGATATTAGCAGCAGGTAAGCTAATCTTTTTTCACACAATGTAAAATAAAAAAATTGGAGCACTGCGGCTCTTGTCTTCTTTTTGTGAGCATCATTCCCTTATCTAAGCTTCTCTAGCAAGACTTTTACTTATTTCTGTGCATACAGAACTAGGCACATCACAGTATAAAATAACTAACAGAGTAGCAAGACCATATAACAAATAAGATATTAAATAAATAGATTTAACCCATATAGAAAACAGGCTACTCTAAAATTAAAAAGGATTCCAAAAGGCTTTATAGAATATTTGTATCTTTAGACACCCAATTAAGTTAGGCTTACACATACAGTCACAAAGCTGCAACAACAGTGAGTCCTACAAGTCTAGGACCAGGCATCAAAAGAACTAAAGACCAGATGAATCAAGTCTGAACCTGAGGATCACCAACAGCTCAGCTGAAGGTTTGAGAGGGCAACTTTTCACTGTGTTCACCATAAATAGCTAGCTGGCAAATGTAGAGGGTATAGGGTTAGAAGAGAAGGCTGGTAAGTGAATAAGGGAATGGCTAAATAGAGGGAAGCAAAAGGTGGTGGAGAAGAGGGCATAATCAGCAGCTACAGCAATGGCTGGAGGCAGGAGGTAGTCTGGGGCCTTGTACTCTTTATGATATTTCTGTTGGACATTACCAGCTTGGAAAAAATGGGAACACAGTAATAGATAAGATTAGAAGCTGACTTCAAAGTGAAGTCTATCATGGATGAAACAGCAATGAATAATACTTCATATCTGCAGTATGATGTATGTTTATATTTTATTACATCTCTCATTACACTTCACTGATGCTTATGTAATAGTGTTTAGGATTAAGCACTCAAAGTTAAAGCTAAGGTTAAAGAAAATTGGAAGGATAAATTTAGAAGAAAAAATACAGCTAATGGGCAGAAGAGAAATGACAGAAGACACAGGAGTGCATAAAATAAAGGCACAGGGCTGGATTCAGAGGAATTTGCCTCATTGTGGTAAGTGAATTAGTGCGACGAGCAGCCACATGCAGGGTGTGTGAGATTCAGAAAAAGAAGCGCTGCTCTCTGGCCAGTCCAAGTAGCACAATCAGGCATGGTATTAATAGTTGTATAATGACAAGGTAATGAGCAAAAGTATTAAAATGACTATCAATGTGTACGCTAATGAGGCAAAACAACATGTCAGAACAATTTAGAAACATTTAAATGTTACACAGCCTAGCTATGCCCACTTTATATTTGAACTCGGCCAAATGCCCGTGTTTAGATTGAGGAAATCATTGAACTATGCTAGGGGTTGCTGCAGTTGTATTTATTTATTCACTGTTATCTGTCCAGTGGATAGGTGGGCTGGTTTACTGACCTTTTTGGTCACAACACGAGCTCAAAGAGCAGAAACTACAATAGAATCTTACTAATCAGCAATATCATATACACACTGAATAAATTATGAAATTTAGCACACAAGAACAAGACTCAGTGCAGACACAGTAAGACCAAGAAGACTCAGTCAGAAAGCATTAAGAGAAGAACAAAGTAAGAAAAAATAAAATAGCATGAGCCAAACTATGCATAAAATATAGTGCTGTCATATACACACACACACACACACACACACACACACACACACACACACACACACACACACACACACATACACACACACATATATAAATATAATGCATAAACACATATTCCTAGATGGATATGAAATATACTGCTCTGGAATAAGTTCCCCATGCATGTGAACCAGAGTCCATCCCTAACCCTATTCAAACGCAACCTTTACCATTGGATTCTAATTCACACATTCATCCCTGGGTGAGCTCCCATGTCTCTTATAGATGGAGGCTGACAGTAAACATTCCCTAACTAACACTGGATGGGTAATCATAAATTCATCCCCGGGTGGACCCCCATGTCTCTTACAGACTGAGGCCAACAATAAACATTCTCTAACTAACATGCTCCCTACATAACTTTTTAGCAACCTCCTAAATAACATAACCTTCCTAACTAATATACCTCTCCTAATAAACATATCATCCCCAATTAAGAGACACATGTTACTAGGGGAAGCAATGTGGTTGGGTTGCATGGCTGGGCATATAAAGGCCCTGGTGGTTGTTAGCCTAGCATATACCAATGAACCTATGAAATGTCAAATTATGAGACTGAGAACAGTTTAAATGTATTCTGTTATCCGTGATTTGAGGTGGTAAGCTACATAACCATTGTCCTGTAAAGAGTTACTATTTAAGTGCATCTTTGAAGCTTTTAATGGTTTCTATGTTTTTGATGTTAGTAGGTAGGTGATTTTTATGTAGCAGGTCCCAATCTAGAGAAGGCTCTGTCATCTACAGCAGTTTTAAATGGATGGTGTATCAGACAGACATTTTTATTCTGTGAACATCTGGATCCATAATGATTGTCTTATAAAGACAGTTTCACTCTTAGAAAGCAGTTTAGAAAATATCCATGTGTAAGAGGCCCTTATTGCTGTTGTCATGCCCAATGGGGCATAACATCACCCCAAAGAAAACCATGGTCGTCTGATCTTGCTTAACATTTCATGGACTACATGACACTGATATTGTGGACTTGTAGTGGGTTGATAGGGGCACCATTCAAGAAACTGTGGACATATTTCAACCTCATCTGCAGTTCCTATGGGAGTTCAGAAGTACCTATCCCAGTGGATTCCAAGATATGTGTGGCTTGTATGATAATGAAGCTAAACAAGATGTCAGAGTGATTCAGAAACATTTAAATTCTATGCAATGGAGTTATATCTACAGTATATTTGACTTTGGATTAATGCTTGAGTTCAGACAGAGTAAATCATGGAATTATGTTAGGGCTTGCCACAGCCGCTGCAAATGTGTATCTGCAGGAGGCTCTAATTGCAGCTGACATGTCCATCAGTGTAAAACATGTCTCCCAGAGGCACAGGGTGTTCTGACCATGCTTGACATTTCACGCTCTTCACAGCACTAGCACTGTGGACTAGTACATGATGACAGGAACACCATGCAACAATTGTTTTACATATATTACTTAGAGGGACCTTTCAGCGGCATACTGAAGACACAGTGGGGGTATCTCAGGCATCTACCTCGAGAATACTCCCATCAGTTCCTCAATGCCATTCTTCAGCAGGTGGGAGCATGTGTGGTTCCCACATACCCCAGAACAGAGAGCAAGCACCATGCAGAATTTCTACAGACAACCCAAATAGCAATGTACAAATGGCAGGGTGCAGTTATCATTACTTGCACAGGTGGACAACGGAGTATAGGAGTGTATGTCTTTTACAGGGAAGTGTGTGAGCATGAGTGGCAAGGAGTGTGAAAGTAAAATGTGTTGCTCTGTGAAATGTTGGTCTGAATGAGAGCGAGCAAAGCTGGATCATGGTCAAATGGGGCCCCATGCAGTATAATGTACTGTCCCTCCAGTAGCCATACCAATATCTCATTACTTGGCTGTCTCTCGTCAGTTACCATAAAACACTGTTCAGACCTGTCAGTACACATGCTATTTCATTTTTTACTTCTGCAATGATCAAAGAGATTTTAATTTAATTTAAAAATGTTATTTTAAATTTTACAGCAAAAACACTGACAGCCATTTGCTGAACAAAACAAAACACTCTCACACCATAAAAAGACAGAGTGAGCAACACTAAGCAACTTTTCCCTTGAAATGTATTTATTGAAAATGCATCTGGCAATCCATTAAACTACAAGAAGTGCTGAGACTCATATACTGAAGCACTAATTAGTATTTATGTGAAGGGTAAGGGAATCCCAAAGCAAATGTGCAATGCAGTCACTAACAGCTTGAGAGAGCTCATTGGATGCAAGTGTCCCTTTTCAGGGGCAGCCTATGAGTACTGTCTGCAGAAGTGACTTAAAGTTACAAACTAGACAAATGAATATTGAAGGAATTAAACCCTGCACTACAGAAGGAATTCATAGCTTTACTAATCTGCACTAAGTACCAGGTAAAGTGTTATAGTCCACTCCAAAACAGTACTGTATGCCTGCAAAAAAATAAGGTTAATTAAAATATACTCACAGTTAAAATATTAACATTAAACTTGTAGATTTGCTGCAGTCCAGTTTGTTCACAACCAAATAATAAACATATTGTCAGTCAACAAAACAAGAAAACCAAGGATCGTACCCAAAAACATGGCTCATATGATGATGTTCCTATTTGCTACAATTGATTTCATCCTTTACACCATAAGTACTGTGAGTTTCAGAAACCAAGTGTTTATATACACACACACAACCATCAGTAAAACCACTTGCATGGCTGCACACCTCAGATATCTGCTTGAGAATGAATACATTCATGAAGAAATGTATCTCAGCTGGCTACTATGAAAACCATACAGTGGAGACCATTGCAACCACCCTCTTTGCTCTTTCAACATTTTAGCTCAGATCACCCAGAGCACCCCAAAAAGGCAAACCCCCATTTCTCGGTCACTCACGTCCCCCGGAATCTCTTTTAAAGTTTTTTTGTCTAGTCCTTCTAGCATGTCGAGGGATCAGTTGCTAGTGTCCTCTCCTGCTCAGCTGGTGAACCTGGGAATATTGAGGCAATGTTACAATTGCCTCATGTACACAGACAACCCTCTCCTCCTCCCACAAAACACAAATACATGCGAGAGATGCAACTATACGGCCAAACTGGAGGCTGAGCTCTCTCAACATAGGACTGGCAAGACCAGTCAGGAGGAGAAGGTTACCACACACACTATAGACCCATTCTCACATAGTACCATCACAACCTCAAATCATACACATAAACACACAAAGACATACTCGGCTCTGATCAAAAATCTACCAAAACAGCAGAGGCCACCAAAGCAGACACCCAAACAACCACCACCTCAGAACACAACACCTGCAACACATAGACCTCACAGTCAGAGTGTCAAACAGTCACAGCCCTTAAGGCCAAACACAATGCCAGACACACTAGTCATTGGTGACTCCATAGTCAGACACACTGACGTCCCGCTCACCAGACTGAGTAAGGAGAAGGTCACAGTAAGCTGCCTGTCGGGCGCTAGAATCCGCCACATAACACAAGCACTCAGGTCTCTCAACAGCAGGTACAAATATGACTCAGTCATTGTCCACGCTGGTGTAAATGACCTGAGACGTACCTCCTTGGACTACATGAAAAGAGACATTGAGGAGCTCTCTGATTATGTAGCCCAGGCAGGTATGACCCTGACCTTGAGCAGTATCCTACCTTCACCAAGAATGATGCCACAATACAGAGATAAGATGATCAGCTTTAACAATTGGCTTAAACTCTGGTGTCATTCAAAGGGGATCCAATGTCTGTCTGCCTGGGATGACATGCTGGACAAGCCACGCTGCCAAGGACGGCTTGCACCTGTCACCCTGGGATTCCGGATATTGGCAAAGGCTCTTGCCACCCCCATAGTGCCTTTTTAGGCAAGGCTCAAATTCTAAACCTACCACCCTAGAACACAAAAAAGGAAAAAAACTAAGGGTAATGCTGCTCAATGCCAGAAGTCTAAATCTCAAAATGCACGCACTCGAGGCCCTTCTCAGTATGGAGAACATCGATGTCTGTGCAGTGACAGAAACCTGGTTCAAGGCTCCTGACAGCACCCCAGCACTATCAGGTTTTACCTCTTATCATGCGTTCCGGCCCCAAAATCCGGACAATACCAAGAAAGGAGGGGGGGTATCCATATTCATCAAAGACACCCACACCTCAAGACTGGTGGCAACGCACGATGCATCGGAGACCATCCAGGTGCAATTAACCATAGGCAAGACTGCTCTGCAAATTGTAGCATGTTACAGGCCACCCTCACAAACTCAGGAACCTCACATGGCCTTCCTGAAAACACTAGAGGGGATAAATGTATCACCAAACACCATCATACTAGGTGACTTCAATTACCCTAATATAGACTGGGAACACTACTCAAGCCCAAACACCCTAGCCCAAAAGTTCCTGGAATTCATAAACTCAAATGCCATGGAACAACTAGTCACCATCCCCACAAGAGGAGAAAACATACTTGATCTCATCATCACGAACATGGGAGCACAATGTTCAACACCGGAAGTATACCCCTCACTGGTAAGATCAGATCACAAACTAATCTCGCTGGAGGTCCTCATCCCACCCCACCTGAAATAAAAAGACCACAGTAAAGAACTTCGAAAGCCGACTTCACACTTCTAAAGACTAGTGTGGTCTCCTTTAAGGCCCCGAGCCGACGGAAAACAGTACTCAAGCCGCTGAATCACTTACAAATGCCTTCTACCAGCACCTGCAGGACTGCATGGATAAGGCAATCCCAAGCAAAACAAAGACTCTTTGTACCAAAGGCAAGCGTCCACTCTGGTGGACCCCAGCCATAAACAAACTCTACAACAAAAGGAGGAAGCTACTACAAGATAGAGCAAAATCCTTAAAAGGTAAGACACCCTTGATCACTATAAGTAAAAACTAAGAGCTCTCATAAAATCATCCAAAGCAAATTTTGAGAGAAAAATAGCTAAAGACTCAAAAGACAATCATAAGGCCTTCTTTAGCTATGTTAGAAACCTGGGAGGAAACTCCCAGATATGCTCAGAACTAGTTCAAAATGATGTGAAGATTACTGATCCTACAGACATTGCCAACATACTGGCTGACAGGTTCAGTGCAAACTTCTCCCCTCCCCAAAAGGAGAGATATCTATACCAAGCGATTGCAGCCCCCAAACATCTCCAACGCCCAAGTGAGAACTGCTCTCTCCAAAGCAAAACACAGCATCCATGGGACCTGATGGTGTCCCGGCTGTGTGCTCCACGAACTCAACGAGGAATTAAACCCACAGCTAGGACAGCTGTTTAATCATAGTCTTACCTCTGGATACGCACTCCAGGAGTGGCGCACTGCAACTGTGGTCCCACTTCACAAAGGCGGTGCCTCCACCGACCCTGGAAATTACCGGCCCATTAGCTTGACAAGCCTTATCTGCAAAGCCATGGAGAGGATCATAATAGACCTCATAAATAAAGACATAGGGAATTTGCAGACTTTGGATCCATCCCAGTTTGGCTTTGTCAAAGGCAGATCATGCCTTCTAAACTTGGTTGACTTTTTGAAACAGTCACCAAAGCCATTGATGAGGGAAAGGCAGTCCATACAGCCTACCTCGATCTGGCGAAGGCCTTTGATACAATACCCCACTCGGGTATCATTGAAAAACTCATCAGCTTAAATGTTAACCCATACATCACAAGATGGGTTGCAAACTGGCTGAGTGACAGAACCCACAGGGTCAGAGTTGCTGGCGCCATGTCAGACTCAAAGCCTGTCACAAGTGGTGTACCACAGGGCTCAGTCCTGGGCCCACTCTTGTTTGGCTTCTACTTTTCCCATGTACAAGCAAACACAGAAGGGTTATGGCTGACAAAGTTTGCAGATGACTGCAAACTGGGCCATAGTAGAAAACACATCTGACACAGATATCCTTCAGAAGGGTCTCACAGAAACGGATAACTGGTGCCAGAGCCATGGCCTAAAGTTAAATGCCAAAAATGCATAGTCATACCCTTCGGGAAAAACAAGGTTACCCCTAGCTACCAAATAGGTGGCAATCCACTGAGTACAGAAGAAGTTATCAGGGACCTGGGGACCCAGGTTGATAGTAGTCTGTCATTCGACACCCATGTAGCTAAAGTAGTTAGGAAGACCTTCTACATTGCCCACCTTATCATGAAGGGATTCTCATCTAGATCAAGAGAGGTCATAGTCTCCCTATACTCATCACTCATCAGACTAATGATTGAGTACAATGCCCCATTCGGAATGTATCTGACCCGACACTTGCAGCAGCTGGAGAGGCCACAAAGTTCCTCACCAAAAGGATAAAGGGTCTCAAACATCTGTCCTATGCTGCCCGACTGAAAGAACTCCAGCTCTATTCAGTCGCCACCGCTTGCTCAGAGGTGACCTTTGCCTAACATACAAGGCCATGTCAAACCCAGATTTGATGAATATGCTTCACCTCAAAAATCTAGATCCGTCAGAGCCACAAGGGCGGAGACTTAAACCTCGACACGGCTATTAATAGGACGTGCTGGAGGGATAGATTCATCACCCAAAGACTCCCTATGCTGTGGAATAAAATCCCGGTATATGTGAGGCAGAGCACCTCGCTGGCCTTGTTCAAGAGAAATCTTGACCAATGGATGGGAGATCGCAGATATACCCCAGGGATTACCTCAGTGTCACTGCTCAACAGAGGCACAGCAAAATAATGGGTATAGTTCCCCATACTAAAGGGGTGGCGTAAGCCACAAAACTATGGGCTAGGCTTGTAAATGCCCTCGGGCAGATAGCCTAGTATGAACCTATGAACCTATGAACCTAATCAGAGTTAAAGACCCAGAAAGAAGGAACATATTTTAAATGTTTCTGTTATATACTTAGAAAGATGTTAGAATAAAAAGCTTTGCATTAGCAAGCATTTTCCGAAGAATACAAAGTCTGAAACATGCACCTGTCACTCTAATCCACAACAATTTGCCATGAAGCTACAGATGGATAAAAACACTTCACTTTTCACTAACAACCTACATACACCACACAAGCATCTCATATACAGTACGCAGATGACTCTACTCTCATCTGCTCTGCCACCACTCTACCAGAACTACAACAAATCACACAAGAATCATTCTCTTCTGTAGAAAGCTGGCTATCCAATGCTCAGCTCCTACTCAACCCAAGTAAGACAAAACTTCTCCTGTTCCAACCTTCCAAAGCCACCCAAAACACCCCCCACTTCAACATTCTTGCCAAAGACAATACCATCATCTCTCCATCAGAACACACAAAATTACTTGGTGTGGAAATAGACAACAAACTTAGATTTGACACCCACATATCTCTCACAATAAAAAAAGTTCACAAGAAACTTGGTGCATTATATTGAAACCGCCAATTCCTAACCACGGCAGCTAGAATCTCCATAGTCAATTCCCAGCTAATCTCCACCCTACTCTATGCATCCCTGATACTTACCAACCTTAGACAGACAGACCTACACAAGCTGGATGCTTGTTACAAAACAATTGTTAAATTTGCCACTGGAACCTCCTACCGTAGCCATTATTGTATCTCCCTTAAAGAACTAAACTGGCTAGAACTCCCACAACTCCTTCACTTTAATCAACTCACCCTCACTCATAAACTTATTAACCCCCCCCCTTAACATCCCTTCCCTTCAAATCCTTCTCCAACCCTATCACCCCACTAGGCCCCTAGGATCAAGCAACAAAAATCAACTCACTGTTATCAAACCCAAAAACTCAGCAGGAGAAGCCATATTTTCATGTACCATATTTAAACTTTGGAACAATCTTCCACCCTCTAACTACTCTACCTTCCAGCAGCCTTTTCAGGACTGCCCTCAAATTCCACTTAAATTTGCACTGGCTTTGTCCTTGATCTAATCCAGACTAACACCCCCACCCTTACCCCCCCACCTAGACTCTTAACCCAGCTATACTACCGCCACTACTAACCACAATCAGAAATAGCTAGTTATCTTTACATACTTTAACATCTTGTCTGACAACGTTGTTACTAATATTATAAATGACAAGAAACTATCTTAACTTGCAACATTTTCTGTATATACTGTTGATAATCAATATCTTGTTATTGTATTAAAGCCAACAACCTGTAATGTTGTTTAGTATTGCTGCAACTTTGTATCTCTATCATGTACATGATGTGGAGCTTTACTCCGCGGGCATCCGCTGAAAAAGACCTGCGTCCAGTCGGAATTTCCCTGTAAACAAATGTAAATAAAAAAAATAAATAAAATACCTCTCAGCTTCTTTACTCAAGAATTCTGGATAAAGCCAAATTTTAAATACCATTTTATTTTATCTATTTGCTAACAAGTAAACTCACTGTACAAAGTGTCCCTGATTGAGTACTGCCTCAGCAACTTGTTTAAAGGCACACGGAGGAGGAAAGATTCAAACCCTGTACTTCTGAGTACAGGAAGCAGACTGTTACTAGCTCAGAGTATGGACAACTGCTCTTAACCGGAAATGCATTTCTTTGAATAACTGTAATCCTCAGTGATTTATAAGAAAATGAAAATGTTAAAGTTTCGGCAATTATTTCAGTGGTTTAAGGCTCTGATGTTTAAATAAACTGTTTATTTTAATCAGGGGGTAAAGGTTTGATTCTTTCTAGTTCCATTTGCCTACTGTGTGACTTTGAGCTAGTCACTGAACCAGACAGTGAATAAAAGTATATACTTCTCAGTAAGAGTAACTATAACACTCAAATGACTGGTATTACTGATAAATAGTAATTCCTGGTGATTTACCTTACCTGAATTTTCTGTGTCTGTAAATCATGTAAACATCCAGTCTTCTGTAACTTCATCTACAATAAACACAGAATGTGTAAACCCCTGACAGGACTGGAAGGGAGAACACACACATACCCCCCCCCCCCCACACACACACACACACATACACCATTTTGCAAAACTTTCAAAACAAAAAGTTCACATCATTCAGGTAATTGTTTATTGCAGATAGTGAACAGTCCCTCTACTTCCGATTCATGCAGAAGTATATGAATAAGCACAGCTATAATATCAAACCCATGCAGGGCCAATGTTGATACAAATTTTATTTTTGGGTTCCCAACCAGTAACTGATGTTCCATACAACATGCAGATCTCTTACTGCTAGCACCCCTTAATCATCATCCTCTCCCAGTCTGCCATTATCTCACAATAACTCCCTAGGTTTCTTATCATAATATGCAGATTTTTGCCTCATATTTTTTGGTCTGTACCTCATAAAAAGTTGTGGATTTCTGACTAAATAATGACATACATTTGAGGTACTGTCTTCACATCCTTCAGAAAATGCATGTTAGTGCTATTCTAGCAACTTTCTTAGTGTAGAAGACCAATATTTAAAATCTGTCCCTATTTTTGTGCCCCCCCCCATTATTTTAGGCTTTGTCCTGATTTCTTGTGATAAGAGGTTAAGAGGTATGTCAACAGCACATCTTCCTTTTCTGTACCCAATGGTCCTCTTCTTTCTCTCTCCTAGTATGAACGTTTCCTTACTTTAGGCAGCAGAAGTGTAAGTAAACTACATGCCTAACACCATACACAGAGATTGAGTTACAGTTGCATTACGCAGATAATGACTTTTACAATCAGTTTCGTCACATGTGTCTGTACTACATTCTCAGGCTGGTCTTCAGGTTTCCAATCACACCTATGCTTTCAGTTATAACTGCCAGAGCTGTAACTGGGACAAGCTATAGAGGGAGAACTGTGAAACCTGGAAGAACACTGCAAATTGCTTCCTGTTCCATGGTCTACACTGACACCAAGTAGCTACATTGGTTTTCGCTGGTTAGTGCCAGATGGGATACTGCTTAAATATATTTGGATCTATGCAGCAGGACCAAAACATGAGCCAGAAGCTAGCTTAAGTACAGTTCTCCAATACGGGGAAGTCATCAACAGACCAGTGACAAACAATTCACTGTGATGATGGGATTTACCTGCTTTATATAGTTGAATAAATGTAACTGCTCCACTGAAATAATTTTGATAATGAACTAAATTCAACAGTGCCTAACAGTTGCACATCTTTACAGATATAAACCTTTCCTCTAATTTCCACTAGAATTCTGTGATATATTATATGCATATTAAGCTGAATAGATCCTTATTGTGCAATAATACTTTCTAAGAGTCATCTGGGTAATGAACACCATTTTGCTGGTTCACTTAATTAAGGGAGAGGGAAGGGGATTCTTGGCTAGGGCTATAGGTCTAGGAGGAGACCAGAGGCTCCAGCCCTGTCACAAGTGTGTCAATGCACTTGTAGAGTGTCCGTGGAAGAAGAAGGATCACACTGACATCATCACACATTAGACATGTTGTGAGATGGTAGGTAGTGCATGCCAAAAAAAAAAAAAATGACATCTCACCTGAGTTCTTACCTTGGCTAGTAATACAACTACTGGCAGTCAGTAGAGAGATGAATGAATCGCTAGAGTGAAGAAAAGGCTTGATGGTTGGAGATGGGAGAGCCAAAAGAAAAAAACATACATTTTATTTTGTGAAAGGATTATTCTCATCTTTATGTGAACATAAGGAGCAC
Organism: Protopterus annectens; assembly: GCF_019279795.1. Classification (NCBI taxonomy): domain Eukaryota; kingdom Metazoa; phylum Chordata; order Ceratodontiformes; family Protopteridae; genus Protopterus; species Protopterus annectens. The sequence goes on along the minus strand of NC_056725.1, from coordinate 1,811,455,173 downwards.
TCTTCCTGTCTTGGTAACTACAGGCTTTACCTATTTCAAGGGCTGTAAAGACATACAAATAATAGCAGACAGCACAGACAGAAGAAACACTTAACAATATAGTTCCGGTCACTAACTAGAGTGTTTGCTGATGGACTTCTAAGTCTTTAGTTTAAGTATTTGTGAAGTAATTTCTTTGTGGAAGTTTTGGAGATCAAGGAGGGTTGGCTCGTCAACAGCATGGAATGCTAGACATAAATCACCTTGCAGTTATTTATGAGACATAGTATAGGAACAGAGCTACAAGCATGTCTAGCTGAGGGGTATTTAGTCCAGTGAATAATTTTGTTAAGATTCTCTAGGATTTTTCTAGTTGTTTGATGTGTTTGGATAGACACATACTAAAAGGAACACTATGTCCTATAATCGGTCTGATTAAGGCTGAGAATAGAGGAATGATAACTTGTTTTGTCTTGGATGAGAAACCTTTAGTTATTAATTTGGATAGACAGAAGGATTTTGTGATTTCTGTTGTGGTGGTCAAAGGACAGAGAGTGGTTTACAAAGGTGTTAAAGACTCTGACGGCCATAGTCTGGTTTGAAGTGCTGTCTACACTGTAAGTTGCTGTTCCAATTTGTTTACCAAATGTGACAATGCTACACTTCTTTGTGTTTACTTTGTCCATTTCTAATAAACCAGTGATATGTATATGTTGGCCTTTGCTGTAGTAACACTTTCTTATATGCTGTGTGGTTGATAACATCCAGCTTGTAGTCACAGACAAGGATGGCTGAGTGGTTAAAGCACCGGACTTCAGATCTACTGGATGAATCTCCACAATGGTTTAAACCCCACTCCTCACATACTTTCTTCAGTTAGTTAGCACAACTAATTATGGTTATGAGTTACTAAAAGGTTATTTCCTGTAATCCAGGGTTTGACTCACTCAGCCTTAATTTGTCCACAGTATGACTCTTAATAGGTTACTTAACTAGTGAGTGCTCTGGGGCAATTGGAAAGTTGGTTTGGGCTCTTCATTGGTCTCCTGGCAACTACTTATCATTCAACTTGTCTGTCAGCTTCAATTTTTTTATCTACCACTAGTACTGAAGAAACCTACAACTTCATGAAAGGAATTGTTGGCAAACAATTTAGGGAACAATGCCAGAATACTATCTGGTTTGCTTCTAGTCCAAATTATATCAGTGCCAAAGTTCACTGTAGTCATCAGAAAAACAAATCATCATGAACTGCAAAAGTCCTTCTGACAAAAAAGAAATTATACTAGCTTTAAAAAGTGGCAATCTAACAGGCTTATTTGAGCCTGTAAAATAAATCAAGCAAGTTAATGGTGAAGCCGGTTCTGGCTGCTCAGTAGTCAGATGGGAAATAAGACAGGAAACATGCTAATGGGATCATCAGTCAGTGTTAACAAATCTTTTTTGAAGGCTTATTGGTGAAACACAATAGTAGCAGTATGCAGGAAGCAAACAATGAGTTAATGTACTGCAGAGCAGGTAGTGACAACAAGCTAAGGTTTATGCATTATATGTCACATACTACTTAATTTTTATGTCATTTACAGCCATGGTACAGTCTGTGGTGTCTTGTACTAGGGACATGAATTGGGGTACATAAACCTCAACTTTGTGTTCTGCTGCTGGTGATACAGTCACAGTAAGATTTCAAAAGAATGCAAATGCTGTAATCGCTGGTACAGCAGCGTGCCGACTGTGAACCTAACTATGCATCTGCGTGGCCATTAAACTATAACTAAGGGTGGGATGGATGCTAATAGGTATACTGGTCACTGCCCAGGGTGTCATGCCCAAGAGTATCAGCTATAATCTGTCACCCATTCAGTTAGGTTCTCTGGAATTGCCACTGAATTAACTACCGTCTCAAAAAAACTCCAGCTTTACTCCGTCGCATATCGCCTACTCAGAGGTGATCTCTGCCTAACATACAAAGCTATGTCAAACCCAGAGCTGTTGGACATGCTCCACTTAAAGAAATCCCAATCCCTCCGAGCTACACGCTCTAGGGGCCTAAACCTTGTCACCACAATAAACAGAACATGCTGGTGGGATAGATTCCTGTCCCAGAGACTTCCCATACTCTGGAACAGACTACCTATGTATGTCAAACAGAGCTCCTCATTAGCACTCTTCAAGAAAAATCTTGATGATTGGTTGGGTAATAGGAAATTCACCCCGGGGATCACTTCTGTGGTTCTGCTTGACAGGGGCACAGGAAAATAATTTTCTTGGGTGGCGAAAGCCAGGGTACATTTTTGGCTAGGCTTGTATAGGCTCTAGGGCCAATAGCCTAGTACCTCCCTATGAACCTATGAACCTATACCTGTAATCTCTGAGCTTAAAAAAGAAAGTTGAAAAAAATGTGGAAAATATATGTCACCAAAACTATATTGAGTTAAAAGTGTAAAACTACATTATGTTGCTTTAGCATTAATTATAAACAATTGTATTTTTATCTTTATTTTTGCAACAATTTTTTCTGAGTTTATTTTGTTATAATAAAATAAAGAAAAAGTCACGTTTCTTTAACCAGTTGCATTACAGACTAGAAAAGTCTAACAAACAAAAATCATGGATACAAGAAGTATTAAAGCTCTACATTTAAAGGACATGTTAATATTTTATTTCAGTGATTTTAGGTGAAAAGTTTTTTTAGAAAACTCATTTTGCTTTTACTGCCAATCTACTTCCCTTACAGACGTGATTGATTTTCTCAAGGCATGATGTGGAGAGAAGCAGAATAAAAATCAACATTAGGCTGTTCACTGTGTCGTAAGGCACCTGACAGGAAACCAGAAAGATAAACAACCAGCTTGTTCCGCAAATATGTTGCACTGCATTCCCCAAGCAGTATCTGGTGCACCGCAGGAACAGAATTTAGGCAAGTTCAGACTGGAATGAGCCTGGAGGCATTCATGTCAGCATAAGTATTTTATACGTCTTAACAAACCAGCTTGAAACACAAATTGCATTCTTTTTCTTTTTTATGGCACATTCATGCTATAGATTTTACGCATAGCAGAAAGTCATGTGCAGAAAAATGCAGGGGAAAAAAACAGCTGCAAAAATGATGTATTACTGTAAACTGAGGAGAGAGATGGTGGTGCCCTGAGCTGATAGAGAGACTTGTAATTCTCTCTCTCTTGAGTCTCATGCACATACATGTTTCAGGTGTGCACTTCATATACATGAATAAGACTTCTGCTACAACTCAGACACAACCTGACTGTTTACCAAAACTGTCTGCATCCATGAAGTTACAGCATACTTACAGAGTCCTGTTATCAGGAAACAGTCCATTGTGGTGCTGTGAATGCACTACCAATGATCCCTACCCTAAATCAGTGTTTTGTCATGTTCCCTTCTCAAGAGTACTACCACGAGATTGGCACAACAGCACCCTAACTATTCACACAGACACCACTATACAGAATGACTTATAAGTTTGCGAACACACAAACACATGCACCCATCCATCCGTCCAAAACTCCTTTTCCCATATTTTGTATATGGGGTTGGGGTGTCACTTTAACAGTGACAATCATCTAGAGCCAAGCATTACACCACTGGGTAGGTAGCCCTACACACACTCACGACACAGTGATATTTGTGTGTTTGTGTGTGTCTATATCTACATGCACAGTCATATTTGAGTGTGTGTGTGTGTGTGTGTGCGTGTGTGTGTGTGTGTGTGTGTGTGTGTGTGTGTGTGTGTGTGTGTGTGTGTGTGTATCTATATCTATATGCACACATATATAGTTACAAGTTGGATAGAGAAAATGGGTAATGTGTCTTTAAAAGTGCACTGCAGTTGCAGTATGGAATGATGGTATTTGGAAACATATTAATAAAAGTTAGCCAGGAATACAGTCTGTATGAATCAGTAGTATGCTTACAATTTCCAATTATCATGCTATAATAGGCAGTTCCCATCTCAGGGTCTTTACAAAGTTAGTTCTTTAACTGGAGGATCATCTAGAAGGAAGAACCCAGAGGTGTGGAATATGTCAGCCCAGTTGGAGTCTACTCTTGGAGTACACCAAGAAGAGCTTGTGACAAAGGGCTGGAACCAAGGATTAAGTGGGGCATACAGCCTGAAGATCTTGGGAAAGCATATTTCCTGAAGGGGCTGTGTGTACTTTAAAGACACCAGAAAGGTACTGTTTTATGGGACCACAAGCCAAATATTAATCTTGGAACAGCAAAGCCTGGAAGTGCAGTTCTTTCATTTACTTTACAGAAACTTTGACATGCTGTTCTTTTATTTCTTGATTTGATATATACAATAAAGTGTGTTTGGAATAGATAGATAGATAGATAGATAGATAGATAGATAGATAGATAGATAGATAGATAGACAGACATAGATAGATAGATAGATAGATAGATAGATAGATAGATAGATAGATAGATAGATAGATATGGGAAGAGTTAGTTGGAGCATCCTAAAAACAAAGCAGAAAAGGTAACTACAGAGGGCTTATAATGTGATAGAGCAGCAACTTAATGACATGATGTCAGAGATACAATATGAAGAACAAATGGATCACAAATGAACAGTAGTATGCAAGAATGGGAAAAAATGAGTACAGCACCATTCAGTATCTTTCATTACTGCATTGGACAGCCCTGCATACAAGTGCTTGCAGCAAAGGTGCACTTTTCTTACAATCATTTCTTGCAGTGAGCTTTGATATGTGCACCCAAACAGCTGTGTGTGTTGCAATGTTGTGCTATTGTGCTACAGGGCAGACTGTAGTGTAAGTACTTGAGGGAGACCAAATGATTTTCTGCAGTACAGACCTTATATACCATACAATGACAGTTTTTAACCCAAATAACCCCGAGTACATTTATTTATTTATTTTATTTTATTTTTTATTTTATGTTGACCGGGATAGTCCATCTGGATGCATGTCCATTTTCAGCGGAGGCCCAGGGAGAAAAGCTCCAAGGTAAATAGAAACATTAAAAACATGTTACAAGTACAATTTTGACAAATAGTACATAAGCAAGCAATAATAAACATGTTCCACAGGTCAAAGTTAAACCCTGGTGAAAGCTAGGGGTAAATTAAACAGTAGCTGATTAATAGATTTTACACAATCTAGAAGAGAGTTAGCCAGGCTTGATACAATGACATAGCCAGTTTAGTGCCAGATGTTGTTTGAGTCTAGTTTTAAATTGACCTAGGGAGGAGAGTAAAGTAATAGCTAGAAGTGAGTTCCAATATCTGCCTACAGAGTTTGCAAAGAGAGAGTCACCAGCTGCATTGTTAATTTTGCTTGTCTGAATTAGTAGTCTGTTAGAGGATCTAAGCAGTCACAGATTGTGATAGGAGGTGATAAGATTTTTAAGTGCAGGAGTATTATCCGGCTTATAAAGGATTTTATAAGCCATGATCAGTTGGTTATATTGAATTAGACTGGGTAGTTCAAGCCACCCAAGCTGGTTAAGATTAATGCAATGATGTGTCCTAAAAGGCAGCCCAGTGACTAACCTGGCGATATGGTTATAGCAGGGTGAGACTTTAAGTAGAGTCTTGTTTATATAAGAGAGTATAGGGGATACGTACAGAAGTGTTGAGAGAAGGTGAAAGTGAGCTATGACAATTTTAGCTGGAGGGGTTAGGAAGGCTTTTATTCTGTAAAGTGACCCTAGTTTTTATTGATGGTTTTGATCGATTGGTTTACATGTAGGTCGAATTTTAGATTGTTATCTACAATGACACCTAATAGTTTTGTGGAGGGGTCAGGGGAGATTAATGTGCCATCATTTGCATTTATGGTAAAGGTAAAAGCAGGATATCTTTGTGTTGGTGAGAATAACAGCATTTTATTTTTTTGGGGATTAAGTATGAAACGACGTTTAGAAAGCCAGTTTTCTATAGTGTTAAAGGTGGACTGGGTAGCAGACCATAAGAGCAGATCAGGGTGGAGTTATCAGTTTATTGGCTGCAGGTGACTTTTGGGATGACAGTATACAGGTCGTTAATGGAGATGGAAAACAGCAGGGGCCCTAGTATAGAGCCTTGTGGTACTACAAGGGTGTTGGGTAGTAGGTTAGAGAGTTTGTTCTGCCAAAGAACAGCCTGCTGTCTCCTATTCAGGTAGGATGTAAACCATTGAAGGGCCTTAGTATCTAGACAGAATGTTTGCAAGGTGTAATTAACAAGGTCTCCTAGGGCTTCCTAGAGCTGTAAGGTAAGTATTTTAGCTCTTAAATTACACCAGTTTTAGCACTTAATTTTGGTAGCTATAGATTTGCTATTTTTAATACAATTTTTTAGTAAGAGTCCTATAGTTAATGTATTTCTTGGGAAATGTTAAGGTTAGGAATACAATAGCTAGAGGGGGCAGGGGTAAACTACACTTTAGCTAGTGTTGTGAGTTAGTCAATTTGTAATGGGGACAAACTGGGGATACTGCTCAACTTACTTGCTGTGCAGGCACAATGAACAGAGGGGTAGGGAAGGTACAACAGCTACAGGATGAAATTAATTTGAGTTAGGTAGTAGAAAGTTTGATTAAAGATGGCACCTTAGGAGGGGGCTGACTAATGAAGATAATCATGGGGTGGGGGTGAGAGTATCAGATAGGGAGAATGGAGTAGAGAGCAGCCAGGACAGGATTAACCAGGAACTTATGGATCCCTCCCCCACAGGGAGAAGGGCTGGAAAACTATCAGTGTAAGGTGAGGAATAAGCTTAAAATTATCAGTATCTAACAAAAGACTGATCTGAGCAGCTGTGGAATACTTTGAATAGTTATCACTGCAAGCACACAAACAGGGTTGTTTGGCAGTTATGGAGAGAGCTGTGATTAGTATAGAAACTATAATGAAAGTAAAAGAAGCAAAACTTTACCAAATTAAAAAGTAAATGCTTGGGACTGGAACACTGTGTGAGTGTAAGGCTGATTCAAGGTATTATAGCCAATCTAGTGGCAACTGGCTGGATCCCTTCACTGGTGTTGTGCAAACATCTTTAAGCCTCAACAGTTTACAAAAACTAAATTGTAATTCACCTATTACAATAGAAAAGCTGGGGGGAGTCAGGTTCTTGCTTCCCAGAGGTTTTACTTAGATAAGATAGCCAGCTTCAGTGGAGAAGGTAGATATTGATTTATGCAGTTAATCCCTGGTGGGGGTGGGGGGTCATGCAGGAAAGAAACCCGTGCAAACTATTACAATAGAAGATTGGTGGGAGTCAGGTTCTTGCTTCCAAGAGGTTTTTCTTCATTAAGATAGCCAGCTACAGTGGAGAAGGCAGATATTGCTTTATGCAGTTAATCCCAGGTGGGGGTGGGGGGTCACACAGGAAAGAAACCTGTGAAAATTGCTGTGCAGGCACAATGAACAGAGGGGCAGGGAAGGTACAACAGCTACAGGATGAAATGAATGGGTATACATGGGTATGTATCAGGGATACCCAGTAGCACAGTCTGGATAAGTGATTAACTCATATCTACAGTTGCTGTGTGCACATGGCAGGTGGCAGAGGCAACATTTCAGGATGATCCATAAACTGGTACTCTTTGCCCTCCAGTACACTGTGTTACTCTTCCCCAGGTGCCTCTTATGCTTTGTCACCCTGTGATGTGGTACATGAAATAATATACACCTTCTCTGCCAGAAGACAGCAGTTATATTGCCCGGTTTCAGGTTGATTACATGTATTATAGTGAATGGCAGCATCTGGACAGAGCATGAAGTTGATACAGAAGCAACAGTTAGTACTATATATTGTGGGTACAACATACTGAGGGCCAGACAGAAATAGGAAGGACAGAAGTTGTGAACACAGCTCAGGTACAGCTGTCTATGGGCCACATGGCCTGTACTCCTCTGTGTCCTCTGTGCCCTCTACACACATCTCAAATGTCAGTGTGTTTTCAGTGATATTACTTGGTTGGGAACATTACCTCTAATACTGTGTCTGCTACAAGCAACAAGCACCCTAAATGTGGAGTGATTTTTCTTTGGAACTTGAAAGATATAGTGCTACCATATTGCTTGTCCTAAACTTCCCTATTCCATAGTCTGGACACGGGTGGTGGTGCTTAGTGCAGTTTTGGATTGAACAGTAGGCAAAGTAAGGTGTCTCATTCAATTCACCATGTCGTACATTGAGCTGATAGTGAAAGATGTATGCTTCTGTCTCCAAGTCTCAAACAAGCCCATACATCAGATGAGGCACCCTCTCTAAAACTTTTAGTACACTGTACAGACAAACAACTTTGAATGCTGCAAATAACCAGTGCTCTTTTATTGCACATTACTGTCACAGCTGAAACTGCACTGTGGAATATAATGTAAAACTGTCAGCATTAGGTAACAGAAAATATTCTGAGATTAAGGCATTAGTTTGGGTTTCACTGGCCTCACACTGTACAAAAAAATTACACACTTTTTTGTTATATATAAAAATAAGGTCACTGTTTTCATTCCATTTTTTTCTAATAAAATCCTGCTAAAAACAATACAATTTGAACTGCCTGCATTTGGCATTTTAGACCAGAAGACTTACCCAACAGGTCATGTACTTGTTTTTATTGTCTGTAGCTACATTACTAGCATTAATTTTTATTTAGTATTCTTTGGAATTTACTTTGGTTATGCTTATTTATAAACTGCTTAAGATATAGTATAATCATTGCAATGGCCAGAAAATAGATGTCATAAATTAGCAGTACAGTTCTGGAATGTCAGCTCATGATTTAAATACTGCGCAACAGTGGTCAAGGTCAAAGGCATATCAGCACAGCAATGGAATGCAGACGTCCAGCATGTATCTTCAACAACTATAAAGAAAAGTTACAGTGACTGCAGAGCTACAAAAGGCAACTGCAAATTACAAATGTAGCTTTCATTTATGTAGTACCACTAAAATAACTACTTACTTCTTAATATAACCTGTTAACTTGTAAACCCGTGCATTCATTATCCTGTGATCACTTCCACTGCTAGCATGTAGTTCCAAGCAGTCAATGTTTATCATGTTAAATATCTGAAATTCAAAGGTCACTGTTAATTCAAAACATGTCTTCCCGTGGGAGTCACAGGCTATGAAATATGTGACTGATAATGTCAGATTAACAAGAAATTATTTGAAGTATGACAAGATTTCTTATTTTATATTAAGTGTTATTGATGTCTCACTAATATATAACAAATTCTAGAAAAGCAATATCCACTGCAGTATAATACTGACTAAAGCAATGTTGTTTGGTTAACTCTCACACTGTTGACTGTCAGCGAAGTTCTGCAGGAGCGCCCATAACAGAATTTTAACTTTCAATCTACACAAACAGAGTTGAATGCATGCATGTTTTGTACTGAATATGAACAAACTGCAAGGTAGCCACTTTATGCTTTTGTTTCATAGTCTACAAAATCGCTTGATAAAAATACCCAGTCAGAAATTAACTTCATCTGAATACTGCTTATAACCATTAATGCACAAATAAGATATTAAACCCAGTATGAGACCAGTACTCTGTAGATAATAAGACTGTTTACAAGTGGGATATGTGTGGGACTACAGTTTGAGGAGTTTTCTGTAGGCATTTCTTGGCATAAAAGAAAATCATACAGTTTGTCTTCATATATTTAGTTATATACCCTAATGCCTTTATTAATTAGATCTGTGTGTGTGTGTGTGTGTGTGTGTGTGTGTGTGTGTGTGTGTGTGTGTGTGTGTGTGTGTGTGTGCATGTGCGTGCACCTGTGTGTGTTTGTGTGTGTCCGGGTAGGCATTTTAGCCATTATTTTAGAAAAACGTTAAATGTCAGAAGCATATTTAAAGTGACAGTAAT